>NC_066617.1:266709826-266828330 GCF_025201925.1 Gopherus flavomarginatus | reverse complement strand
AGCAGGACTGGGAGAATTTGCAGTTGCCTACCTCGATGATGTGGCCATTTTTTCAGACTCCTGGCCCGAACACCTACTACACCCGGAAAAGGTCTTAGAGCGCATCAGGCAGGCCGAACTAACTGTTAAGGCCAAAAAGTGTCAAATAGGGCCAAAACAGAGTGACTTACCTGGGGCACCAGGTGGGTCGAGGAACCATAAACCCCTACAGGCCAAGGTGGATGCTATCCAAAAGTGGCCTGTCCCAAGGTCAAAGAAACAGGTCCAATCCTTCTTAGGCTTGGCCGGGTACTACAGGCGATTTGTACCACACTACAGCCAAATCGCTGCCCCACTGACCGACCTGACCAAAAAGACCCGGCCAAATGCAGTTTAACTGGACTGATGAGTGTCAAAAGGCCTTTACCCAGCTTAAGGCGATGCTCATGTCTGACCCTGTGCTCAGGGCCCCGGACTTTGACAAGCCTTTCCTAGTAACCACGGATGCATCTGAGCGTGGTATAGGAGCAGTGCTCCTGCAGGAAGCAACAGATCACAACTTCCATCCTGTCGTGTTTCTCAGCAAGAAACTATCTGAGAGGGAAAGTCACTGGTCAGTCAGCGAAAAGGAATGCTATGCCATTGTGTACGCCCTGGAAAAGCTACGCCCATATATTTGGGGACGGCGGTTCCAACTACAAACTGACCATGCTGCACTAAAGTGGCTTCATACTGCCAAGGGGAACAACAAGAAACTTCTTCGTTGGAGTTTAGCTCTCCAAGATTTTGATTTTGAAATTCAGCACATCACAGGAGCTTCTAACAAAGTAGCTGATACACTCTCCCGTGAGAGTTTCCCAGAATCTAGTAGTTAAAAAGTGTTCTTAAAATGTAGAAGTCTGTTAGTTATATACTTAGTGGTATATGTAAAGGTGCATGTGTTGTATTAATCTGTTTATTTTAAAGGTCTAGAAGGAAATCGCCGCGAGTGAGCTTCCCCACTGTCTGCAATTTGGGGGGCGTGTCATAAACAGATAGCTAAGGGTTAATGTCTCTTTCACCTGAAAAAAAAAGTATCCCGAAACACCTGACCAGAGGACCAATCAGGAAACAGGACTTTTTTCAACTCTGGGTGGAGGGAAGTTTGTGTCTGAGTTCTTTGTCTTCTGCCTGAATCTCTCTCAGCTAGAGAAGGATTTTTTCTATTTCCTGCTTTTTAATCTTCGGTTTCCCAGTTGTAAGTACAAAGAGATCAAATAGTGAGTTATATGGTTTTTTTTTCTTTTGTATTTACATGTCTATAGTTGCTGGAGTGCTTTAAATTGTATTCTTTTGAATAAGGCTGTTTATTCATATTTCTTTTAAGCAATTGACCCTGTATTTGTCACCTTAATACAGAGAGACCATTTGTATGTATTTTTCTTTCTTTTTTATATAAAGCTTTCTTTTAAGACCTGTTGGAGTTTTTCTTTAGTGAGGAACTCCAGGGAATTGGGTCTGCAGCTCAGCAGGGAATTGGTGGGAGAAAGAAGTCAGGGGAAAACCTGTGTGTGTTAGATGTACTAGCCTGACTTTGCATTCACTCTGGGTGAGGGGGGAAGAGAGATTGACTCTCGGTAATTCTGTTCTCCAGGCTGGGAACTAGGAGGGTGGAATCCCTCTGTTTAGATTCACGGAGGTTGCTTCTATGTATCTCTCCAGGAACACCTGGGGGGGGGAAGGGAAAAGGTTTATTTCCCTTTGTTGTGAGACTCAAGGGATTTGGGTCTTGGGGTCCCCAGGGAAGGTATTTGGGGGGACCAGAGTGCCCAAAACACTCTAATTTTTTGAGTGGTGGCAGCAGTACCAGGTCCAAGCTGGTAACTAAGCTTGGAGGTTTTCATGCTAACCCCCATATTTTGGACGCTAAGGTCCAAATCTGGGACTAGGTTATTGACACACAGGCTAACAATCGTTTCCCATAAAAAACAAACTATGTTACGGAAATAACTATGGAGAAATCGACCATTACTGTGTGACCTTCAGGAGTCAATGACCAGTATGACTGCCAGTGGTGAAAGCTGAAATGAAGCCACTGGCATGGAGACTGAAGTGCTCAGCACCAGACGAAAACCAAACTTGTTTTTTGGAATGTACGGACAATGTATGAAGCAGGAAAGCTAGCTCAGGTCACAGCAGAGATGAGACACTACAGCTTACATATCCTGGGTGTCAGTGAGAGCAGATAGATGGGATCAGGAAGATTAATGACAGCCTCGGGAGAATCGTTGCTGTTTTCTAGATGGGATGATGGACAACACCATGAGGGTGTTGCCATCCCTTTGAAGAATGGAGTGGAGCATTCCCTGCTTGAATGGAAATCCATCATCATCAGACTTATGAGAGCCAGACTGAAAGGGAAACATAATAATATCACCCTGATTCAGTGTTCTGCTCTGACAAATGACAGTGATGAAGAAGTAAAGGACAAATTCTACCTTACACTACAGGTGGAGTTAGAGAGAGTACTACACCACAACCTATTGTCATGGGAGACTTGAATGCCAAAGTCGGTAAGAACAACACAAACAACTACAGAGCAATGGAAAAACATGGATGTGGCACTATGAATGAAAACAGAGAAAGGCTTGTTGATTTCTGTAATATGAATGTCCTAGTCTTTGGCAGAACCCTGTTTGAACATTGTGAAATTCACAAGCTGACATGATGTTCTCCAAGTGGCAGAGATAAGAACCAGATTGACCATATCATGATCAATGGCAAATGGTGACAATCACTGACAGATATGAAAGTGAGAAGGGGTGCAAATGTTGGCAGCAACCACCACATTGTGACAGCCTCCATTAAGCTGAAACTGAGATTTGTGAGTCCACCAAACAATGAACATAGATGTTATGATATTGATAAGCTAAAGTCCCTTGAAATACAGAAAGTCTTTGTTCTGCAGTTAAAGAACAGGTTTCAAGTACTTGCAGACCTTGATGAATGCGGATGAGAAGAAAAAAGTTTTAGACAGAAAATCCCAGAAGCTGAAGGACGAATATCACAAGCAGTACAGCAAGGCACACTGGGATGTCAAACGCTTTGTGACAGGAGACAAACGGCATTATATTGATAATCTGGCAACACAAACAGAGGATGCAGCTGCTTGTGGTGAACAAGGAACCGTCTACAAAATGACACGGCTTATCAGTGATAAACAGCAGATACCAACAAACACTTTCATCAGGCTCAAATAAGGACACTTAGTAACAACTGAAAAAGAACAAGAAATGCTTTGGACAGAACATTTCAAAGAATTCATAGACTCATAGACTCATAGACTCTAGGACTGGAAGGGACCTCGAGAGGTCATCGAGTCCAGTCCCCTGCCCTCATGGGAATAGGAATAGGAAGCCATTTAAAGAGGAAGCAAACATGCAGGAGGCAGAAGAAGATTTTGATATCAACACAGCCACTCCAACTAAGGAAGAGATCATTCAAGCCAAGAAATCCTTAAAAATTTGGAAAGCTCCTGCCAAGGATAACTTGAATGCAGAATTGTTCAAGGTAAACCCTAAATTAACAGCATATATCCTGGTCCCTCTATCTACATCAGTCTGGGAAAGGGAAAAAGTGCCAGATGAGTGGACAATGGGGCTATAGTGAAGATACCAAAGAAAGGAAATTTCAGTGATTGTAATAACTGGTGTGGTGTCACATGTTTATCTGTGCCAAGTAAAGTATTGTGTAAGATCATAGTCCAGTGTATTTCAGAGGCTGTTGATGAGTTTTCAGAAAAGAGGAAGCTGGTTTTTGGAAAGGATGTGGATGCACAGACCAGATCTTCAATCTATGAAACATAATAGAACAATGCTTAGAATGGCAATAGCAACTCTACATAAATTTCATAGACTTTGAGAAGGCTTTTGATAGCATCCACAGGATCAGCCTATGGCACATTCTGCAGGCATATGGAATTCTTTTCTGTATAATCAATGTCATCAAAAGCTTCTTTCAACTTTACATTCAGTGTTGATCACAGTGAGCTCAGTTTTGAAGTCAAAAGAGGAGTATATCAGCGGTATGTCATGTCTGCAATCCTCTCCGGATTGCCATCGACTGAGTAACACGGCGTACAACAGAAGACATGCCTAGATCCATTAACTCTTTTCATCCCTTGAATACCTGGACTTCACAGATGATGTTACTCTCCTATCACATACCCAACACCATATACAAGAAAAAAACTTGATTCAATGCATTCAGCCAGCAAATTGGACTGAAAATAACTGCAATAAGACAGATATCATGATCTTTAATATTGCCTCACCATCACCAGTATGGATAGAAGATTATGTTCCATCAGTGTAGAAACATACACATACTTGGGCAGCACCGTGAGCCAGGACAGTGGAACAAGCCAGAACATCTGAAACAATATCAATAAAGCCAGAACATCTTCAGGAACTTAAATACAGTCTGGAAATAATCAGAATATGATACCCAACCAAATTCAAGATTTATCAGAGCTACGTACTTTCAACACCACTTTATAATGCAGAATGCTGGGGAATGAGAAAGTATGACATGTCCAAACTGTCTTCAGTCCATACAGCCGGCCTTGGAAAAATCCTCCGTATCTTTTGGCCCAGAACAATCTCAAATCAAGATCTATTGACACAGTGCAGCCAAGAGGATCTGAGCACCATCATTGCCAGGAGGTGTTGGAGATGGTTTGGTCATGTGCTTTGGATGGAAACTGGTTCAATCACCAGAGTAACAATAAGATGGACACTTGAAGGCAAGCAAAAATGAGGCCACCTGAAATCAACATGGTGAAGAGCTGTTGAAGCCAACCTGAAAAACCTGGGGTACAGCTGGGGAACCATTGGAAGACTTGCCAGAAACAGACCGGAAGAGAGAGACTTCGTCATTGCCCTACATGCCAGAGGTATAACAGGAACATGATGATGATGAGTAAGACAATCATGCCTCCATTTGCCCTTCTCATTCCTCAAGAAGTCTTTGAAATTGTAGAGGCTCCATGAAGTCATTGAGAGTCATATTTTGTTAAGAGTAAGCCTCGTGGACTATGGGCCACTGAAACCCTTATAATAGTATACAAAGTTAAGTTTATGTATAATTGTTTGCAGGAGCAGGGCCTAACATCAAATTACAAGGATCTAGATTGTCACTTCTTTATTCTTAAATTTACTTTTAAATACAGTACTGTACATGGTGTATGATTTTAATCCATATGGGACCCGAAGTAATATTTGTTTCTTCCTCCACTGCCAAATTAGGACTCTGATAGAAAATAACCTGGACTATGTACTGGCCTCATTCCAAACTCTGCTTTTAGATTAGTACTCAATTTAATGTTTTGAGTATTAGCCATTGTAATTCATCTTGTAACTGTACAGAGATACCAACTACTCAGTCCCTTTGCATTAGATTTTAGATTTTTTTATAGTGAAGGGCTGAGCAAAAGATTAAGTAAGTCAAACACTTTTGGGTCTCTTCTTTCATCGATGTGCAGAGAATATACATGCATAACTCAGGTTAGCATTTAACAGAAGATCCTCAAGTTAATCACCTGGGCTTTGATGGGAGAGATAAGTCTTTTCTTCTGTGGTTCGATATATCACTCTTTCTCAGAAGATTGTCACTATTATTATTTATTATTATATTCAATTTTACATAAACAAAATATGATGGGACCTACAGTGTAGTTCTAATCAGGAAATCAGTATGAATATTAACTATCTTGTGTGGGAACATATTGCATTTATTGAGCAGGTTATTGTAAATAGCCTAGATTGAGTGTTAAAATGAACAACAATAATTACTATGCTAATATACTTGTTGGATTTTCTTTAGACAGACACTGCTGTGCATATGCTTAATGAAGGCCCATACCACAAACTCCAATGCATAGGAACAGTCCCATCCACTGCAGTATAAGGAGACTACCCCGTGAGAAGCCACTACTTGGATGTCTGACTGCAGGAGCTAAAACTAAATAATCTGTGAAGTGAGTTGTGAATCCAAGTTAACTGGAGCCCAGTTCTACTTTCCTTACACACCCAAAAAATCCCTTGAAGTCAAAGGCAGTTTTGAGTGCACAATGATCACTATATTGTATGCTTACAGGGGGGTCACTTGCGTCTTCTACTGTAGTTCTGTTTCTTTTAGTGTGAAATCCTGGAACCATTGAAGTCAGTGGGGGCTTTGTCAATGTCTTCAGTGAGGACAGGATTTCACCCATACTTGTTCCCTAACTCTTCCTGCTTTTAGCTTTTAACAGCAACCTATTATCCACTAAATTTGAACCAAGATTCTCCACTTAGCCTATTCTCATTGTTTTCTTCTTAATCTCTGCTGTCTATTTGCCTGCTTATATTTCCTGTATTTATGGCCACTTATTTAAGGATATTTTGTAGTGAAGGCTGTCCATTTATTTCTCTGTGGCTCCATTTTCATCGGGATTGGATGATATACCTTGGGTTTTGTTAGAAAGACAAGGTGAGTGAAGTAATATCTTTTACTTCTGTTGGTGAAAGAGAGAAGTTTTCAAGCTACACAGTGCTCCTCATCTGATCTGAGAAAGGTACTCAGTGTCACAACTAATAAAAGGTGGAACAGATTGTTTAGCATAGGTAGTTACAACATACTGTAAGAAACCATTCAAGGTAAAGTGGCCCATTAAGGAGAAGTAGGTTTCATTGTCCTTTCTGGGCATGGCAGACTATATTTTGACTGTTCATGGTGGCATTAGCAATTTTCTGCTTTTTTTCTTAATTGACTGGTTCATTGAATAAATAAACTTGAGTTTTGAGATTCATCAGAAAGCCTATTTTAAAATAATAATAAAAATATAAACTGCAGAGAGATATATTTAAGCACCTTAGCATTTATGTAGTCAACTGACAGTATATGCCTTTTTTTAAAGCCTGGCCTTTAATTATGTACCCACCATTTTGTAAATGCTATCAGCATCAATCTGTGTTAGCCTAGCCTCCCAGTGCTACATGTATATGATCTCTGGCCACTGGATTTACATTGTTACCAGTCTGCTTTTGGCTGTCCCTCATCCCGCAGACCAACATAGAGACAGAAAGTGTGGAGGACCATTGGCTGGTAGGTCTTGCTATGCCCCACTACTGCAGGACTGAAGTGGTGCAGGTTGGCCTCCCTAACTTGGTGAATTTCATCTTCTTTTTATGTGGGTTGAGATCAAGATTCTGCTGGATACAAATGCCTGCCAAATGTGATGATCTGTGTCTAGAATGCATGTAAATTAGTGATTTATCATATCCCTATACATAGCAGCTATTCCCAAGCAATATATAGCCATGATCATAATCATGAGTTTCTTCTGTGCCATTGCTTATGATACAAAAACATAAGAACACACCTAAAGAATAGCTGCCTGACATTCATGCCCTTAACATTATTCTGTTTATATGGCTCATTACTGTGGATGTGTATGTGTGTGATGTTGGAAATATTCTTGCAAATAATTCATTACCACAAGAGTTTCATTTTCTGACTGTGTGCTGCATGTTTTGATGATATTTTAGAGACAAGTGTCTTTCTTTAATGAAAATGCACAAATGAGGTATCATAAGCTGTTAAAATGAAAGTGATTATTATGCAAAGTGAAACAAATGTCTTGGAATTGAAGGTGTACATTTGCGAATCATGAATTGCTTGGGGGATTCTTGGAATGCAGCAACAAATGGTAAAATGTGTAAGAAGCGAAAAGCTTACCATGTTTTGAAAGATGGATGTCAATAATTATCCTAAGCAATGGCTGACTCTATTGGTTTCCACTTCCTCTTTTTTTCCAACATGCACTCCAGACACCCATTTTGCAAAATTTTAAAATTTCTCATTAATCTAGAAGTTCTGATGTGCATTAACACTACCAAAAAGTTTTTTGTACTTTTCACAGGTCAGAGAATGTCTGCTCAGTTGCTTAATATACTAATAACAGCCTACACACTAGATGCCAGCTGGTACAGAATTGCATTTCTCATGGTAATTTTTGTTTATTCTTTGGAGTTGTTTTAACTATTGGCTTTCATGACTGTTACTCCTTATCTAAAAGAAATGTTTGCATAAAGTAGCTTTATATGCTGAACATTTTTGTCCATAAATGCTTAAGTATATATTTCTGTGTTTGTTCCTGGCATGTTATCTTTCTCCTAGTCACACAATTATAAAAACAGGAACTGAATATAAATTGGTCCTCTTCAATTTGACATATTAAAGAAGAGCAGTAAGAATTCAGCTTCCCTCACACAAGGAAAAGAGCCTTTTTGTCACCCTCGTTTTCAGCAACTAAATGCATTAGCCTGGTAGATTTCTCTTGCTAACCTCACTGCAGCTATGGACAGAAGACAGCAAAAGAAGGAACAAACCCCCTTAATGATGATCTTCAAAATGGTAAATTCTCTCCCTGTCCCCTCTTCTCTTGACTAGCATAAGTGGAGGGAAGTTAAAACTAGACATGGTTAGGGAAATATCAAGGAGGGGAGAGTATTGGGCTGCTCAATCCCATTAAAGCAAGTCTGTCAGAAGTTCAGGGGGTGCAGGATATGAGAGTCTGCTAACTGTGCCTGAATTGGTTGAGAGGGATGACTGCTCTTTTTGTCAAACTCAAATAGATTTTCTTACAGCAGATAATACTGAGTCAATCAGAATTATCTTCCATGTATTCCCTGGTTACACACTGAACCCGACTCCCCCATCAACAGGGGGCTTTGAGAACAGCAGAAAGGAGAAGAAAGGAGGCCAAAAAGGAAAAATTAAATGGATAGGAATCCCAGGAAGGATTTTCAGCATGGGTGCTGGGAAGGTGGAGTTTAGGAGAGAGCTAGGGAGAGGAATAAAAGTTGATGGATATTTCATACGAACAACAAGAAAATATTGTTTGACAAGACAGAAGAAGACAAAGAAAGAGAAAGAAATGGAGAGGGAAGAGATGTGGGAGCTGGGAAGATGGAGGGAAATAGATGCAGAGAGGCTGAAGAGAAAAAGAAAGCAACTAAGCAGAGGAAACAAGAGGACTGACAGTAAGGATAGAGACAGACTGAAAGTGGGGAAAGAAAATGGGAAAAATAACAGAAAAGAAAAAGAGCAAGGAGAGAATGGGGAAACCAATCTGAAGGTGGGAGAGAGTTCTCCCTAACACTACTCTAAGTTTAGTATCCTACAGTTTTGCTTCTCCCACCCCCCACCCCACACTTTAATTTCAGCCTTTATTATGGGGGTTGTCTGCAATCAGCTGGTTTAACGCTGTCTAGGTTTCAGCAGGGAGAGTGTTAAAGATCACAGCTACATCCTCTTAGTACTGGTCTTGTCAATCAGCCTAGCAAAGCTAGGCAAACTGTCATGAATTAATCCATTCCCCCTGCACACTATAAGAGTGTGCTATAGTGGGGAATAGGGTCTGCATTTTACACCCACTGCCCATATGTTGATAGGAACCTATTCATTATATGTTTTCACTGAAGCACAGTACCCGTCTTTCCACTCTACATTGTTCTGTGGCCCCTAAACAAACTTGTGAGTACCATAAAAGAATGAATAATAATCATATCTTGAACAGAACCGAATTCATTTCCAATTTTGTGGATATTTACTAGTAACCTTTCTTAAATCAGTCTCTAAATGTGGATTGAAAATTAGATGCACCAAATTTCAGAAGTTTGTTGATAATAATTATTGGACTAACTTATAAAAATCAAGTAGAAGCTTTCACAAATTGCATTATCTTCATCAGCTCATGGGAATAGTATGAAACAGAATAAATGGCATAGTGGTAAGCTATTGATTCAGTTCTTATAAATTAATCAAGGCCAACAAGAAAGGGGTGAATGAAAGAGCATCTGTGAGACTTTTGGTTTGTTTCCAGATCTCAAATACGAGTAGAGCTGGGAATTAGCTGGGAGTTGGAAATAGGATCAGACACTTCATAGACACTTTCCCATTGTGTTTCTCCCCAGTCCCTTACATAGACTCATAGACTTTAGGGTCAGAAGGGACCAATATGATCATCTAGTCTGACCTCCTGCACAAAGCAGGCCACAGAATCCTACCCATCCACTTCTATAACAAACCCCTAACCTATGTCTGAGTTATTGAAGTCTTCAAATTGTGGTTTGAAGACCTCAAGCTGCAGAGAATCCGCCAGCAAGTGACCCATGCCCCACGCTGCAGAGGAAGGCGAAAAACCTCCAGGGCCTCTGCCAATCTGCGCTGGAGGAAAATTCCTTCCCGACCCCAAATATGGCGATCAGCTAAACCCTGAGCATGTGGGCAAGACTCACCAGCCAGCACTCGGGAAAGAATTCTCTGCAGTAACTCAGATCCCATCCCATCCCACATCCCATCACCGACCACTGGGCATACTTATCTGCTGGTAATCAAAGATCAATTGCCAAAATTAAGCTATCCCATCATACCATCCCTTCCATAAACTTAGCAAGCTTAGTCTTAAAGCCAGATATGTCTTTTGTCCCCACTACTCCCCTTGGAAGGCTGTTCCAGAACTTCACTCCTCTAATGGTTAGAAACCTTCGTCTAATTTCAAGTCTAAACTTCCTAGTGTCCAGTTTATACCCATTTGTTCTTGTGTCTACATTGGTACTAAGCTTAAATAATTCCTCTCCCTCCCTAATATTAATCCCTCTGATATATTTATAAAGAGCAAGCATATCCCCCCTCAGCCTTCTTTTGCTTAGGCTAAACAAGCCAAGCTCTTTGAGTCTCCTTTCATAAGACAGGTTTTCAATTCCTCGGATCATCCTAGTAGCCCGTCTCTGAACCTGTTCCAGTTTGAATTCATCCTTCTTAAACATGAGAGACCAGAACTGCACACAGTATTCCAGATGAGGTCTCACCAGTGCCTTATATAATGGTACTAACACCTCCTTATCTTTGCTGGAAATACCTCGCCTGATGCATCCTAAAACTGCATTAGCTTTTTTAACGGCCATATCACATTGGCGGCTCATAGTCATCCTGTGATCAACCAATACTCGAAGGTCCTTCTTCTCCTCTGTTGCTTCCAACTGATGTGTCCCCAATTTATAACTAAAGTTCTTATTATTAATCCCTAAATGCATGACCTTGCACTTTTCACTATTAAATTTCATCCTATTACTATTACTCCAGTTTACAAGGTCATCCAGATCTTCCTGTATGATATTCCGGTCCTTCTCTGTGTTAGCAATACCTCCCATCTTTGTGTTATCCGCAAACTTTATTAGCACATTCCTGCTTTTTGTGCCAAGGTCAGTAATAAAATGATTAAATAAGATTGGTCCCAAAACTGATCCCCAAGGAACTCCACTAGTAACCTCCTTCCAGCCTGACAGTTCACCCTTCAGTATGACCCGTTGGAGTCTCCCCTTTAACCAGTTCCTTATCCACCTTTCAATTTTCATATTGATCCCCATCTTTTCCAATTTAACTACTAATTCCCCATGTGGAACCATGTCAAATGCCTTACTGAAATCGAGGTAAATTAGATCTACTGCATTTCCTTTGTCTAAATAATCTGTCACCTTCTCAAAGAAGGAGATCAGGTTGGTTTGGCATGATCTACCTTTTGTAAAACTATGTTGTAATTTGTCCCAATTACCATTGACCTCAATGTCCTTAACGACTTCCTCCTTCAAAATTTTTTCCAAGGCCTTTCATACTACAGATGTCAAACTAACAGGCCTATAGTTACTCGGATCACGTTTTTTCCCCCTTTCTTAAAGATAGGAACTATGTTAGCAATTCTCCAGTTCTACGGTACAACCCCTGAGTTTACTGATTCATTAAAAATTCTTGCTAATGGGCTTACAATTTCATGTGCCAATTCCTTTAACATTCTTGGATGAAGATTATCTGGGCCCCTGAATTAGTCCCATTAAGCTGTTCAAGTTTGCCTTCTACCTCAGATGTGGTAATATCTACCTCCATATCCTCATTCTCTTTTGTCATTATCCCTAAGCTCCTCATTAGCCTTATTAAAGACTGAGGCAAAGTATTTATTTAGATATTGGGCCATGCCTAGGTTATCCTTAACCTCCATTCCATCCTCAGTGTTTGGCTGTCCCACTTCTTCTTTCTTTGTTTTCTTCTCATTTATATGGCCATAGAACCTTTTATTATGTCCATGAAGTGGTTGCTATGATTAGCAACGCAGTGTGAAATGGATTTTCTTTGAAAATCAGTTTAGTCTTTTCCCCCTTCTTCTTTCCTTTATCTTGCCTCAAACTATGGACTAGAGAAGTAGGGTATTAAAAATGGCCAATTAAGCTGTTTTTGATTTTTTCTGAAACCTCTCATATGTTAACATTTATGTTTTTAAGTCCTAATAACTTTAAAATCAAACCAAAAAGTAAATCAGCTTTTTGCATCTGTATTTTATTCCTCCATGAAGTTAACCTTTTGGCCACAGCTCTTTGTTCTCAGCAGTAGATGTATCTCTGGGTATGTCTACGCTGATCTTAAACACAAAGAAGAAGCTTACAAGATGTGGAAGATTGGACAAATGGCCAGGGAGGGGTATAAAAATATTGCTCAGGTATGCAGGAGTGAAATCAGGAAGGCCAAATCACACTTGGAGTTGCAGCTAGCAAGAGATGTTAAGAGTAACAAGAAGGGTTCCTTCAGGTATATTAGCAGCAAGAAGAACGTCAAGGAAAGTGTGTGCCCCTTACTAAATGAGGAAAGTAACCTAGTGACAGAGGATGTGGAAAAAGCTAATGTATTCAATTAATTTTTTGCCTCTGTCTTCACAAACAAGGTCAGCTCCCAGACTGCTGCACTGGGCAGCACAATATGGGGAGAAGGATGACCAGAAGTGGTTCGGGATTATTTAGAAAAACTGGATGAACACAAATCCATGGGCCCAGATGCACTGCATCTGAGGGTGCTAAAGGAGTTGGCGGATGTGATTGCAGAGCCATTGAGCATTATCTTTGAAAACTCATGGCTATCTGGGGAGGTCCCTGATGCCTGGAAAAAGGCTAATGTAGTGCCCATCTTTAAAAAAAGGAAGAAAGAGGATCCGGGGAACTACAGGCCAGTCAGCCTCTGGAAAAATCATAGAGCAGGTCCTTAAGGAATCAATTCTGAAGCACTTAGAGGAGAGGAAAGTGATCAGGAACAGTCAGGATGGATTCACCAAGGGTAAGTCATGCCTGACTAACCTAATTGCCTTCCATGAGGAGGTAACTGGGTCGTGGATGAGGGGAAAGCAGTGGATGTGTTTATTCCTTGACTTTAGAAAAGCTTTTGATACGGTCTCCCACACTATTCTTGCCAACAAGTTAAAGAAGTATGGGGTGGATGAATGGACTATAAGGTGGATAGAAAGCTGGCTAGATCGTCGGGCTCGATGGGTAATGATCAATGGCTCCATGTCTTGTTGGCAGCTGGTTTCAAGCAGAGTGCCCCAAGGGTCGGTCCTGGGGCAGGTTCTGTTCAATATCTTCATTAATGATCCTGAGGATGGCATGGACTGCACTCTCAGCAAGTTTGCAGATGACACGAAACTGGGAGGAGTGGTAGATATGCTTGGAGGGTAGGGATAGGATACAGAGGGACCTAGACAAATTAGAGGATTGGGCCAAAAGAAACCTGATAATGTTCAACAAGGACAAGTGCAGAGTCCTGCACTTAGGACAGAAGAATCCCATTCACTGCTACAGACTAGGGACCGAATGGCTAGGAAGCAGTTTTGCAGAAAAGGACCTAGGGGTTACAGTGGATGAGGAGCTGGATATGAGTCAACAGTGTGCCCTTGTTGCCAGGAAGGCTAACAGCATTTTGGGTGGTATAAGTACGGGCATTGCCAGCAGATCGAGGGATGTGATCATTCCCCTCTATTTGACACTGGTGAGGCCTCATCTGGAGTACTGTGTCCAGTTTTGGGCCCCGTACTACAAGAAGGATGTGGAAAAATTGGGAAGAGTCCAGAGGAGGGCAACAAAAAATCATTAGGGGGCTGGAGCACATGACTTATGAGGAAAGGCTGAGGGAACTGGGATTGTTTAGTCTGCAGAAGAAAAGAATGAGGCGGGATTTGATAGCTGCTTTCAACTACCTGAAAGGGGGTTCCAAAGAGGATGGATTTAGACTGTTCTCAGTGGTACCTGATGACAGAACAAGGAGTAATGGTCTCATGTTGCAGTGGGGGAGGTTCAGGTTGGATATTAGAAAAAATGTTTTCACTAGGAGGGTGATGAAACACTGGAATGAGTTACCTAGGGAGATGGTGGAATCTCCTTCCTTAGAGGTTTTTAAGGTCAGGCTTGACAAAGCCCAGGCTGGGATGATTTAGTTGGGGATTGGTCCTGCTTTGAGCAGGGAGTTGGACTAGATGACTTTCTGAGGTCCCTTCCAACCCTGATATGCTATGATTCTATGATACATTGCAATGTAAGCCTGGGGCTCAGATTTAGGTTCAAGCCTAATCGCCCCCTTCCATTTACACACAAATCACACTACCCCAGGAGCTACAGGGTCTGAGCCCAAGCCAAACCCTGATCCTGGGTCCAAACCCTATTGTTTTGCAGTGTAGATGCAGACCCCCAACTTGGGTCCTATTAGTCCTCCAAAAAGTATACCACAATCCCATGGGCCAACTTTCCTTTGTCCTCCCAAGAGTTTCCATTCGACTGCATGGAAAAGGGAAGCAATCCCACCTGGCATACAGCAGCAGCTCAGTGAGTCAGCGTTAATCCTTCCATTGTCTTCTGACTCGTGAGCTGTAAACTCATCATCAGAGAGCCTTTTGAGTTTGCAATGGAGACTCAACAGAGTAAGCCTTTTGCAAAGTGTGCTGCTTCATGGTCATGGGAGTGCAGCCTGATTTAGGTAGCAGTCTGGTGCAAGGCCAGCAAAACTAGACTTGAGTAAGAGTACCAGGAATGACCACGCATACGAGCAAATCACAAAGAAGCTGGCAGCTTTGTAAATGTACTGGACTGGTGACCAGAGCAGAGTTGGATTAAATCGCTCAAGAGTGAGTACTGGAAAACCAGGAACCAGAACTGTACTTGGGGCAACTTGCTGAAATCAAGTCCATTTTATGAGGTGTTTCACTGGGTCCTGGGCACTGTGCCCAGCATGAAGCTAACCATGGTGCATGATGACCTGGTCAGCTGGGATGGGCCCAGAATCCAGCAAAGTTACTGATGGGAGTTAGCAGCAGGCACAGAGTGGGTAAAATGAAATCCCTCTGTTGCTAAAATTAGTTCCAGAGCACGGTTTGGACAGAAGCAGCAGCCAGCACATTCTGAGTTCATACTCAGAGAAGCTGTTTGATTCCCATCCACCCCTAACCCGGAAGAAACAGCCCATTGCAGAGCCTGTAGCAGACACAGATAGAGCAGAAGCCACCCCTGAGTCTGATGATGGGTGTTTTTTTTAATGTTTATTAAGACAGTAATGGGAGAGATTTCTGCTCTAAGAACCAATGCAAAAATTATGATAAACCAGGGCTAGCAGCATGTATCTGCTAATGGGGGATTGTATGCCAGCAGCTGCTTGGTGTTCCACCTCCCCTTCCCCACCACCACCACGTAGTGTTCAAAATGGCAACTGGGGAATGCAAACAGTAAATAATGCCTTTAAAGTGATCTTTTACTGGAAAGGCCAAATTTTTGCTAGGTCCATTCCCATTTCTTATGAAAATAATAGCCTTACATTGCCAGGCCTGTAAATATGCCACTTTGTAACCATTCTGCAGTCTATCAAGCTGCCTGGAAACAGTGAACTGAGTGGGGCTGGAGGAGCTGGAAATGTGTTCCATTTACAAATCTAATCCATTTCAGTTTCAGTAGCCCATGCAGTCCATAGGTGAGAAAATACAACTGGGGTTTGAAATTTTGTCCAGAGAAGTGCTGGGGCAGGGAACAGGAAGGCTGTGGAGTACTGTGTGTTTGCACACAGCCATAAAAGGATAAAACATGTGGAAGGTAACACAGCATTCTGTTGATTCCTTCATGAATGCTGAACCATCCCAGGTGCAGATAGCTGCAAGCTTTTCTTGAAGTAAGAACTCCAGATAGGTACTTTCATTTTGGCGAAAGGCATATTGTCCAGGGCCAGCTTGGTAGCTGACCAGTCCACTCCACTCATATATGTCTCATTCTATACATGTGAATACTTCTGTTGCATAAACTGCAGGTTTTCCATCAGCAGCTTGGAATAATATCTCCTTTTTGCCAGTCAGGCACCACAAGAACTGATATTTCCTCCAAAATGCCCTTATTACCCCCCAACTAAAGTAGTTTTGCAATTTTTAGAAAACAAAAAGCAGCTTTGCATTTTTAACTTACCATTGTATCTACAATTTTTTCGCTGTGATTGACCAATCTTTGTCCAGGGAGCTTCTGTGGTCTGAAACATCCTTCTTACAGTATACTGAAGTTCAGTTATTAAAAGTAACATTTCATGTCCTTGAAATTCCACAAGGATTTTTTCTGTGCTCCTGCAGTGAACTATTTGAGACAATAACCCTGTGCCTTATCCTGATCCAGACCCCTCGATGTCTACTAGCTGCATTACCTCCACAGATCACCCACATCACAGCAGGTACCTGAGCCAACCTCCTTCATGGATGCTTCCAAGAGCAGGCATTTCCGGGAGGAACTTATAGTTGAAGTTCCGGACAGGGCCAACAAGCAGATACGGTGCAAAAGACAGAGGGATTTGCAGCTAGAGGAATGTGAATATATGTGTGGTCACTACCCTTGGTCTTTATGTGTTCCTAGAGACTCTAACTCTAAAACAAATAGCAGAGGTGACTTTCACTCTGGTAAGCTTAAAACTGTAGCTACCAGAGTCAAGCCCATGGTGGTGCAATATCACAGTACAAAATTCACTTTAAATAAAATAAAAGGCTACAATAGACACCGCCAATGGCATTTCAATCTGTCAAACATATATTCAACAACCATTCTGCACCCTGCTGAGAGTGTAATTAAACCATTTTTTGCCAGGACCTCTGAAATCAGGGTACGATTTCATAAGCCAAGGCAAAAGCAGATATGCAGTGAACTTAGACTAATGGTTGGATAGTAATGCCATTTATGATGATGTCATTTGGTGGGAATAGTGTCCCAGCCCATCCAAGAATGTAAATTTCTGATGGGCTAAAACTTCTTGGCATCATGAACTTTCCAGTGCAACCCACATTGATGTTCATAAATCACCCTCTGTGGTCCACGAAGAGCTGCATAACAATGGAGCAGTACCCTTTGTGGTTTATGTACTCACATGCTCCTTGAGAATGCTAAACAATGGGCACAAGTACCATTAATGGCCCCAGCACAGTTTGGAAATCCCTTTGTCTCACAGCCAGCAATTATTCTTTTATGCTGACCACTTTGGAGTAAACCAAACACCTGATTGCCTCAGAAACCTCTGCCACCACTGTATCCACAGTCAACTTTCCAACCCTAAATTGGTTGGCAGTGGACCTGTAGCATTCTGGGGTAGCCAGCTTCCAGATGATCATAGCAACCTCCTTATGGACCAGCAAGAGTGGCTTCATGCATGTGTCTTTATGCTGGAGGGTCATAACAAGCTGTTCTCAAAGCTTGAGATATGTAGCTTTCTTCATGCAAAAATTCTGGACCCACTGTTGGTCAACCCAGGTCTGCATAATAATGTGATGCCACCTGTCTGTGCTTGTGGCCCTGCTCCAGCTGTTCTACATAGGAGGCAGCAGCAGTAGCTATAGTGAGTGTCATGAGCAACATCAGCCAGTTCAAGTTGGCCAAGCCTGGGTGGTAGTCTCCTCTGCTTTTTCCTATGTCATAAGCTGTGTCAGGTGGGGTCAGAAAACACTGCCAGAATGTCCATCAGCATCTTACACAAACTCTGCCATTTCCTGACACAAGTAGCTTCCTCCATGTTTCTGGCTCTGGTAGCTGGAAGCACATCCACCAAAATGACAGTTCAGTGGGATGTGTTGGTGGACCGTTCAAACTTCCTGAAATGGGGTTGGGTAGTCAAGTTTTCCCACAATGCACCACGGTCAAAAGGCTAGACTGGCCACATTTCAGGAGAGTGCTAGGGAGTCTGGGGTATAGTTGGTTTGACTCAGGTTTGTGTGCTGAAGTGTGAATGCCAATGTCCCAGGATCAACCCAGGTTAGAAAATTCTTAATGCAAGGTTAGCAATCAGTGTAGATGCTCAAACCCTGGATTCTCTAACCCAGGGTCAGCTGGCTCAAGTCCCACTAATGCCAGGCTTACATTGCAGCATAGACATATGCTCTGTTTTCTGTGAAACAGTGATGTCACAAACCCCTTGGATATGCTAATCAATTACCTTTAATCTGAGCTCTAGCTAGCCAGAGAGATTTTCCTCTCCTACACTTACCGTGATACCACAGGGCCCTGGCTTTTGGAGCCATGCACTAACTCATATTATGATGTATTTTTAAATTAAAATAAGTGATTAGCTGCTTTGGTTGCAGAGAAGAGTTTGAAAGTGAACTGAGTGTAACTGATATAGCAATGTTTGTGTCTTCAGAGAGTCTGAAATGATAGCTTTGAGGTGCATACGATGTGTCCAGCTCATCTCCATGGGAAGTTAACAGTCAAGACCCACCTCTTTGGAGAGTCCTGCAAACACCAGTCCAGAAGAGGATTAAATGTGTGGCAGAAGGAGAATGCAGTTGGTCCAGATCACTCAAGAGACACTCCCACTGCTGGAGTAAGTACTGGGAGGGAGGAACTTGGACCTGCTGCCCAACCTGGTTCTTTAGGGGTTGGGGAGATGCAATCTACCACTTCACTAGCTGCCATTCTTGGGGGTGAGAGGAAAGAGATGTCCACCATTACCACTCCTGGTGAGGGCCACAGGTGGGCTCCAGGCAGGAGTGCTGGAACAATTTTTATAACTGTAAACCCTGTATATAGTGGTAACCACTTCAAGCCAGAGAGTGTTTCAGCACTACCCAGCATACCTAGTTCAAGCACCTATGGCTCCAGGTATGTCTAGCTGGGAGAAAATGTATAAAACGTCAAAAGGATTTACTGGAACACATCTATATTTCTTATATAGTAGCTGCATGGTCCATACTTTGCTGAAGAAATACTAATGAAAAATCTTTAGATGCTGGTGGAGATGTGGAGCTTGGGTGTTGTCTGTTATTAGAGATGAATATAGGAAAGTGATTCTCATGTGCTGGGCACAAATGGAGTAACTAATCTTGAAATATAAATGACTTGTTATCACCTCACTTTAGGACCTGACTATTTCTTAGTTCTTTTAGGGTACTTTGGTCTTAAAATGTTGGACTCTCGTAACAGTGGCTATGAGTCTACCATGCGGGTAGTGACAAAATTATCCTATTGCTTTTAATCCAACAATTTTTTACTTCTTATTTTAATCACAGCAGGAATCCATTGTTCAAAGAAAGATGTGGGTTACTTTCCTTAGTACCTTCTGGGAGTCCAGTCAGTCTTAAATTTTTTTTTCCTACGGTTCTCACGTTCTTCCAATTTGGCAGACAGTAGCTTTATTTGCTCTACCATTCGGTATCTTGATTATCTGTCTTTGTTCATTTAACATCGAGGCACTGATCCATCCTTCCCTCAGACAGCTTCTTGTACTTCTGAAATTGTAGTGTTCATCTTTTCTAATTTATTGTCTTTTTTAGCTTCCAGCATGGCAAATTTTGACTCCTAAATCATTGTAGGGTTAATGTTAATTTCTATGAAAATTTTCCTGGCCATTTGGGAAGTAAGGTGTATTCTCAATTGCCTCTGATTCTTGCTGCACATTTCTTTTCTTGATCTTCATTGTAAATTTATTTGGGGATTTTTGCATGGTATCACTAATGTTTCCCCAAAATTCAGACAATGACATGTTCACACTCTAGCCAAAGGGAAAATATAACACTCTAATTCCAAGAAGGAGAGGAATACAGTAGACAGAATGGTCTTTTCTGCCCTAGTTTTCATGGGTCTCTCAGTTGTTTTATAAGAGCATTATTTTTGCAAGTGAAACAATGGCTTCTGGCTAGTGCAAGCCATTACAACATTGTATTACAAAGTTGTACCACCTGCTTTGATCCCTAGGAAATCTATTCTTTATACAGACCCACTTTTCACAGAATTTCATCAAAAGAAACATGGGACTTCTGACGTTAATAATATGGAATTAGGAGTAATTCAGTTAATTGGTTCCAGTCTACTGCAATGTTTAACAAACTCAGATATAAATAGGCTATTCTTTGAAAATTAGCCTATTAATTTCTGGTTAAAAATAAAAAAAATATTATATCAGTGGTACTCAAAGTATATCCTGGGGCACTAACAGCTCAGCACTTTTTTACTCTCAGCTCACTCTGCTGTTTTGTAAACTTTGTTTGAACTGAACATAAGAAGGCTCTATACAGACTTAAGAACTATTATGGCAGATGGCTACCATGAATGGTTTAAAACAATCAGTGTTATAGTAGCTAATAAAGTGGTGTTCTCCTTTAACATGCTTTTTGTGTTTACAGCTATAGATACAGCATGAACAAATTAAATTATAATATAAATACAAATGTTAAATATTTGTGTATAGCATATTATAATTAAATAATTCTTGGTGATAATGAGCAGCAAACTTATTTGAAACATATAATCAGTTTTAGGTTGATGTATAAGATAATTTAATTTAAAGATACTGAAGTAATTCATATAGGCTTTTGTGTACACTAGCAGTTTCCCCCCTAAAATTCCCCATTATCACTGTTAGTTATTTTAGTTCCATATTATGGGGGAGGGATAGCTCAGTGGTTTGAGCATTGGCCTGCTAAACCCGGCGTTGTGAGTTCAATCCTTGAGGGGGCCATTTAGGGAACTGGGGTAAAAATCTGTCTGGGGATTGGTCATGCTTTGAGCAGGGGGTTGGACTAGATGACCTCCTGAGGTGCCCTCTAACCTCAATATTCCATGATTATATCCATTGTGTCATGTATGCCTACCTGCTCTGAATATGGTAACCTACAAGATGTAATTGTGACCCCACTGAAGTTTTGCTATTGACTTCATTAAGGCCAAGATTTCATCTACAGTACTTAAAGCATGGACTGCTATCTGGAACTCTGACTGCATTATCATTCCTATTTTTCTCACCAGTGATGATAATGATGAGACATTTTAGGAAAATATCCTAGCATAGAAACAGCTATATATTTTTCACTGTGGGGCAGTAGGAAGTATTTACAGTTTTAACTGAATAGTTGGAATAATAGAACACTTGGAAGAGAATTCATTAGAAGAAAAGATTTTGGTCCAGATTCCAAGCTGCTGTAAATCAAGATAGCCCCATTGAAGGGGCCAGAATTTCCTTCGCTCTGTTAGGCATCCATCTGCCCGTCCAGAACAGGGAGAAGGGTAGGAGGCCTGAGGGGAAAGAGGGGGGCTGATCCAGTGAAGCTACACATTCCTCTCTGATCTCTGTGGCAGGGTTAAAGAGCAGTGAACGGTGATGCCAGCAGCCCTCTACCTGCAGTGGAAGGGAGGGAGAGAAAGGCAAACACCTGTGTGAGTGACTACCCCTGACCTTTTCCTTTTTCTCTCCATGGTATGGTTCATCTCTGGGCAACCAGAGGGAGAAGAGTGCCCGCACTGCCTACTGATGAACAGTGGAGCTTGAGGTGCTTGATCCTGACCATACTCTCTGCAGACAGATTCCTGGTGCCCCTTCTTGTCAGCTCTTAGGCACCAATCCAACTGAAAACTTCAACATGTGCTTAATTGAAAAAATGTGAGCAGCTCCACTGAAATCAATGGTATTACTCATCTGCTTTAAATTAAGCATGCACATAAGTGCTTTGCTAGATCTAGTACTTAAAAAGCTCCTCTCCTCAGCAGCTTGGCCTCCTCCCATTCTGCTTCCATGAAGGAGCTTCAGGGAGATTCTTCTGGACATGTTGTCAGTTGAGCTGTCTGGAAAATAAAAATTCCTTCCTGAGGAAAATTTCACATTTTGAGGAAACAAAAATCCTCCTGAATTGGAGTCCAAAGACAAAAATGGTAAATTTTTCACAGGAAGACATTTTTAAAAAATAAATCCATCTGAAAAAACAGAAACCAAAATTTTCAGCTTGCCAGCTGGCCACTACAAGCCTCCTGTCTGTCTCCCTGGCTCTCCCTTCCTGATTCCCTCCTCAGCGGAATTATCAGAAAGTGAAACTGAAAAGAGTCTTCCAGGTCAGCAGTGGGGGAGTTATCATTTTGGTTCTCCTGACAAAAAAAATTAGAGTGGTTTTTGCACAAAGGGCATTTTTCATTGGAAAATCATTCTGATGGGAAGTTTGCAACCAGCTCTGCTCAATAGCAAGGGAAGAGTCTTATTTCTGAAACCAGAAAGAGAGGAGCCTATGTTCTTTGACCTCCCAGAAATAAATAAATACAAATAATTAGATGTGTTTTATATCACCACCCATCATTACAGTACCTGAGCACGGTCCACAAAAATATATTAGCAATTAGAGCTGGTCAGATTTTTTTTTTAATGGAAAAAGCTGTTTTGATTAAACTGAATTTTTTGCAAAAGAAAAAAATCATTTTTTTTAAATTGGGGAATTTTGAAAATATTAGGTTTTGTTCTTATTCAGCATGAAAATGTTATAAAACTGTCAAAATTTTCCAGAAGATGACATTTCTGAGTTTCAACCAGCTCTGGTTGTAATAGCAAAGTTCCCGTTGATTTCAGGGAGTCTCTGGCTCATCTCCCCATTTATTTGAGGGTAGGGAATTGGTCAGAAGGAGGTGGCAATGTTGTCAGTTTGGAGCCATAATTTTTGCAACCAACAACTGGAGGATCTAGCAGCATGTTGTTTGAATTCACTGACTTTTCATTTAAATTTTGTAGTCTCAACACTGGATTAATATAGTTCTTATTCCAAGCCCATTCCATAAAGGGGGGAATGGAGGGGCAGTATCTGCTATTATGAGCCCTGTGCTGTGTAAGTAGATTAGTATCTGCTCTGGTGCTTTGCTCCTGCTGGGGTGGGGATGACATCATTGGATAAAAGACACTGGGTGTGGTTTAATTAGGCTGCAACTTTATTCCTAAATAGCAGGAAATACCTAGTAGATCAATTAATTGGGTTGGAAGGGACCTTATCTAGTCCAAACCCCCTGCTCAAAGCAGGACCAATCCCCAACTAAATTCCCATATTGGCCCCCTCAAGGATTGAACTCACAACCCTGGGTTTAATAGGCCAATGCTCAAGTGTACAGTGCTAGTAATTCCTGGGGGATGGGAGGTTTGCTGTCATCCCTCCCCCTTTGCCCATTCTGGTCCCCAGCCAACCCGCTGCTGAGACCTTGCAACTCCCTAGGGTGACCAGATGTCCTGATTTTATATGGAAAGTCCTGATTTTTGGGTCTTTTTCTTGTATAGACTCCTATTACTCCCCACCCTGTCCCGATTTTTCACATTTGCTGTCTCGTCACTCTACCACCCCCCACTTTGAATGAGGGTTAAGGGGGGCTATAAAAGAGATGGGGGGATTGGTTCCCTTCCGTACCAGTCATTTGAGTCCCAACCCCACCTCCTGTTTGTGCTTCTTTAAATAATACCTACTTTAAATCCTTTAGTAATCCATTTGATCTGATCACTATATCTCTTTCTTACAGGGTACCTGCCCTGGACATCCGCCTCACATTTACATAATGAGTTGTGACATAAAAGCCTAACTCTAGTTTCATGTTTGTCTCATCTCGCTGTGGGGAAGGCGAACCGCACCCCTCCACCTCACCTTGGCCAATCTGGTGGAGAGGGAAAAATTCTTCCCAGGCCCTCAAGAAAGGAGTGACTAGCACAAAATCCACAGCAGATCCTGACAAAACCTAGTATTTCTTCACTTCCATGGGTGGGAAGTTGCATGAAATGGCCCATGTAAAAGAAGGGTTTTTTTCTGCACCAACCTGAAACTAAACAATACCTCTCTCTTCTGGTTACCTTGGGGGCAGGGATGGGTCAGCTACACTGAGCTGGTCTGAAGCTCCTGCTGCGAGTCACTCTCTGGTTATTTGACCTTAAAGGAGCCACACACCTTTTCCTACAACCCAGCCAGCAGCTCACACTGCTTAACATGAGGTGAGGTCATTTCCAGTTCCTATTCCCCAATTCTAACTTATATTCTCTGAACAAAGCCTGTTGAATTGGGCTTTGAATAGGGGCTAGGATTTGTCCATTTAAATTCTCATAATCTTTTATGACTTTCCTGTGCAGACACTGAAAAGGCAAGTATTCAGCGAACTGATTCAAATTACAAGTCAGTCAGTAAAGAGTGAGTTACTATCTTTACAATGTTGTGTACAGTATTTTGTGCATTATTGTAAATATTTGTGTACAATATACGCAAGAATGGTGCTGTTGCACCCATGAAAGTATTGATTGTGTGTGTATTTAGAATAGATCAAATTTTCTATTATACATCCACTGTAAAAATCACCATAAAATATTACTTTGTATCAATACTAACCAGTTTTTAAACTCAAGTTATCTCTTGGCTATTTTGATATGGAAATATCCAAAAGGTCTCACTCCCCCTACTTGGGATTTGTAAACTAAATCTTGCAAAATCTAATTTTTAAAATTGAAAGAGTTTTTGAGTTTGAGAGCAAACAAATAATCCTGAACTCATATTTTTTAACCTATTGGCATTTTCTTAAAAATAAGTGAATGAAATTTAGGCAAATTGAATTAAAAATAATGTATTCCTGATCAGAGATCCTGGAGGTGAAGTTTCAGTCTGTCATTATCTTGTTGTTGAATTATACACTTCTAATATTTGGGCTTTAATGGAAATGTTGACAGCACAACCCGGGGGGGGGGGACTGGGGGAGTGAACGGCTCTAAAATAAATTAAATCAAATAATCATCAAAAGAATGAGAAATGTCTTGTTCTAAATCTTATTTACCAAGTGACATTACGGGCTGTGACTAAAATACAGTGTTGTAGAGGTCCCAATAATGAATGTTAATCTCACACACACAGTCTCCGGTATTAGTTTTATTACACTTAGATTCTGAAGAACTGAAAGCCTCTCTAAAGCTATTGATCTGCAGACTTTCTGAAATTAAACTGCCAGGTATCACTATGTTATTGATTTTCTTCAGAATGTTTTGGAGCAATCTGACAGAGCTGCAGTACGACAAGAAAGGGCTCAGTTTTCTTTAGTAGATAACTTAATTATACAACCATCACATTGACCATAATATTTTTGCTTCCCTCCCCCATTCATACAAAATTTAAGTTGTAAGTTTATAAGGACCTATACAAAATTAACATGTCCTTCCTCCAAATCATCAAATATTCATTGGCCTGATTTTTCAAAGGTACTGAGCCCCTAGTGTAACAGCGTTTTTAGCTCTTGCTTCAGGGCAGCTTTAAGTTCCCTTTGTGTCACTGAAGATGTAAAAAGATAACAGAAAGAGAGACCAAAGATCTGCCCCTTCTCTTCATTCTTAAGTTCCTTCAGAGTGTGTGGTGTCTGAGCCTGGAGACTTGTAACTTTTTAATTGATCATTTATTCTACCACTTTTGATTTTGACACCGCAATTTCCAACAGGGCTTCATCTTCATTATCTGAAAGAATAGGTATAGGATACGCATCTCTGCAATGTCTTCTGTGCTGAAGGCTGGAAAAAATATATATAGTGTGTGTATATGTCCGAATATATTTATTTATCTGTATTTCAGTAGCAACCAAAGGCCCCAATTAGGATCAGGACCTATTGTGCTGAGCACTATACAGACACATAGAAAAACAAGTTCCTTGTCCAGAATACCTTGCAACTTAATTTGAAACAGTATGCAGCAAGTTAGTACACTAAACAACAGGGAATGGGAAGAGAGGTCAAGGACATTGATAACAGGATTTTATAGTTCCATAGGTCAACTATTGTAATATGATGGTAATACAGCATTTGAAAGTTTGGGGAAGGGGTTGTTTGGTTATTTTTGTTGTTTGTTTGTTTTATTTACCCAATCCTAATTACAAATGTATTGATAAAATTAGCTATCTCAACATCCTCTCAATCTAGCCATCATTTGTTAGCTGATTCCTTACAGGTTTCAAAGCCATGTCTTCTTTACATGTCCTTATCCTCCTTAATTGGCTCTTTTACTCCTTACATTGTCCTGCAGGTACATTGGTTCCCTTGCAGACTCCCTTCTTCTGAAATAGTTAAATAATTTTGTGTCCTTTGTTTTTACATCTTCAATTGTTTGCTCTTCAAGATTCCTCTTAGCCTTTCTAACTTCATTTTACTTGTAGTTTGTTCTTT
The DNA here is from genome assembly GCF_025201925.1 of Gopherus flavomarginatus. NCBI lineage: Eukaryota > Metazoa > Chordata > Testudines > Testudinidae > Gopherus > Gopherus flavomarginatus. The sequence continues at coordinate 266,802,041 of NC_066617.1, read as the reverse complement.
TCTGTTAACGTCATTTGAAGTACGTTTCAATTTCTTGAAGAATACCTGGTTGGCTTGAATAAAAAAATAAACTGTTTCCCCACTGTTCTTTTCATGTGTAGAGGTACCTTAGACATATGCCTTCTGCAACTCTATGGTATTCTTCAATAGCCTCCATGATGAGTCTATGGTTTTAATTTCCTTTAAACCATCCTCCTTTCTGTTTTAAAGTTCCCTTTTCAAAAGTTTAAGACAACATTGGTGGCTGTTGGTGCTAGCCCTCCCACAAGGATGTTGAACTTTTTTATTTTGAATTTGGTTCATTTGTAATTACATAGTGAAACCACTGCTGTATGTTACTCAGGACAATGAGTGTGTAGCCTCTCCCCCTGCGTGATCTAGAACTAGCAGCAACAACAAGCATTCAAAAAAGGTGTCAGAAAATTGCGTCTCAGATCTTGTCTCAGTATGACATATGACCTGTTTGTGTATGAGCAGATGAAGTCACGTTACTGTTCATTGTTAGATGTAGTTGAATAAGTGATCTCTCTTGATGATGTGCACTCAATTTCAGTTTGATCTGGAAGCTGGCAGTACATTGTTACTTTTATAACAACAACAACAAACCTTAGCCTCCAGTGATACTTGTCAGCTAATAGTATTCTAGGCTCTCCTCAGTCAGTCCAGGTCAGAACATGGTACAAAGACAGCACATGTTGCTCTGGTAGGATGATCCTTTTTTTGCCCATTGAGAAGGGAACTACATCCATCCTCATCTCTGCTATATCTCTCTGACATTCTGTACCACTGAACACCAAATGCTCCTATCCCACTTCCAAGAAACTCAAGACTGAAAGTAAGGAGTGGTGATTAGCTAGTTGTCCTCTGCTGCAAGAATCCTCATCTTCTCAAATGATTCTATCCTATTCTCTATCCAGTTAGATGCCAAGAGTTGAAATGCCAAAAATGCATTGGTAATATCCAGCTCTACATCTCTGTTATGGCAGATGTAATCTCTTCCAGTGCCAGCAGAGATCTGCACCTGGAAGAAGAATATATGGCTAAAACTTGATCCCAGCAAAGTATGCTTCTAGGAAGAGAGAAATTCGTCAAAGGATTCCTTTTCTTCAAAATGCCCCTTTGTACCCTGCCTCTTGATTGTAAAATTGTTTTGCAGCTTTGGGTTGTCATTGTTCAGCATATTTAAATAACACAGCTGGAAAAAAGGCTACTTCAACCTGTTTTGCCACTTGTGAATAATATGATTATCCTAATCTCATGCTGATAAAGTATTTCTATCACACTGCACCTAAAAGTATACTGCATATATGCATGTCTAGCTATGTGTACCATGTTGTGTGTTATATTTTCTGTCAATTCCACCTTGAGTCTCTCTTAATATGTCATTTCCGTTTGTTTTTGTTTTAAATTTATTTCTAGCTACAATAATTTGATTCTGTCTTTGGTAATGATAAAAATATATAGTAGATTTTATCTAGTTCAATGTATTTCATCTTCAGGAAAACTCTTATTTGGGAAATAATTGATATTACTGCTATAATTGCAATGAAGAGGAGACTGGTCTAAAAAAAGATTATCACAGATTGTAGTTATTTTACAATAATGGGAGAAAACATAAATTTTCTACACTAAACATACTCACAGGTAAAGGATGAATTGAAATCCAAAGTGATTAGTGCAGCAAATATATGGAGAGCATTAGCTTTTGAAAGTTGTCAAGAATCAGAGGGGTAGCCGTTTTAGTCTGGATCTGTAAAAACAGCAAAGAATCCTGTGGCACCTTATAGACTAATGACGTTTTGGAGCATGAGCTTTCGTGGGTGAATACCCACTTCGTCAGATGCATGTCTGAAAGTTGGTTTAACTGCTTCATTTTCTTTCTGCAAATGTCTCTATTTTATGATACTTCATTGTCATAACTGTTGGTTAGGTCTCCAAATCTGTTGTTTTCAATATCAGCATGTCAACAAACATATCATTTTGGAGGATACTATGCTTATCCTGTGATTAAAAATTCTAACATAGTTGAATAAATTACTGTATTTTGACAGAAAAAAAATTAAATCCACATGGTTAATACTTACAATCCATCCTTCAAAAGACTCTCTTATTTTGAGACTGAATAACAGTGTTATCTGTTTTATGAGCATTTATTTGGTATCACTGCCCCCAAAAGAGCTTTTATTTTCCAGACCAATTTCAAACGATGTCAAAAGCGCAATTTCTTTTGGGTTGTTAGATAAGTTATATGCAGGTATTTGATGATACAGTCACAGAGTGCTGCACTTTCAAATAAGAGAATCATGTCCAACAATGAAATACACTTGAGCTTTTATGTTTCAAGACTTTGTATTCCTAACTGTATAATGAAGACTGTGATATTTCAGTTTCTAGAGGTGGTGTACACTGCACCATTTTTCAGCATTCACTGTGGTTTAGCATATATCACAGACATATTGTTAGTGCTTATTCAGATAGAAATACCTAAAGGGAAGCCTACGTAAGTGAACAGAAATTGGCTTAAGTAAATCTGCTTAAGCTGATCCCTTGATTTTCATAAGAATGAAACATTATTATCTCATGAGCCCACCCCTACCCCCTGTCTCCCAGATAGAGAAATATAAGATATTTGTACAGATAACGGAGTGTATTCAAGGAAAGATTTGACACTGTAGAACAAATATTAAATTGTGCGCAGGAACCAGGTCAATATTCACTGCCCACACTTATGAATAAATTTGAAAAACATAATACTATTGAGAAAACTAGCAATTGAAATAGAATTTCTAGTCTATGTGGCTGTCAGACTTTGATTCTTTTGTTCTCTGTGTACTGCAGATTCACATTTCAAAGAACTCTGTATGTTTGCAGAGACTGAAGCCATTTTTGCTCAGCTTTGGTGCAGCCTGTTGTAGAGGAGACCCCCACATTGTGCTCTCTCATAGAGACTTTCATTGTTCTATTTTGTTGTTGTTTTAGCTAATCTAAAATAAGACATTTTTGACTGACAATCTGTTTTTTCTCTTTGTGCATGGAAACATAAGAGCAATGAATTGGCAGTACTAAGATGGTACTGAGGCAAAACTCATAAACTTTCCACCAGAAAAGATTTATACAAAATAAAGCCCAGTCAAAACTCTTCCAAGCCATGTGGTATGATAATCTTTGAATTTGTTTGCAAATTTCTAGCACTTTACCTGTCTTTTGAAATAATAAGTTTAAAATTGTTGTGAATATTTCCCTAGGCCACATGTGATGGTGATGTCTAGCTGATAACTCAAACGCGTGATAAGTTGTATTTATTATATGCCTTTGATCCTCCCTTCACCTGCACTTTGCCCATTAATCTCTCCTCTAGTACTACTAACTTTCCAAACTTCTATGCTGTTTCAAACTGCTATCATTTAAAAATAAATCCCTCTTTTCCCTAAATGTGGTACTTCCCCCGTACTCCAAAAGTACTTTGGTCCATTGCATCCTTCCCTGTACAATATAATATAGACAATTGCTGCATCTCAGTCTACCACCTCTGTTATGTATAGAGACAGGAGTGTGGGTGATCATGCCTAATACATAGATTTGGGAGCCTGGAAAGAGAGCTGTGGCCAGGGTCAGCTGCCAAGCCAAAGGACAGAACCAGAGAAAGAGTTAGGAGTCAAGCCAGGGATCAAAGATGGAGTCAGGGGCACAGTAGCCCCTAGCGTAGTAGTAGGGACTGGGAGCAGATGGGATGTTGGGATAAGGAGGAACCAGGAGTCAGACAAGTAGGTAGGGATTCACCTACTTGCTGAGACAACTTCTTGTGTGTATTTCTAGCTTAAGTAGTGCATCTTAGCCAATTGGTGGGGCAGAACGTCTCCCCCAACCAGGAGTTTTGTGGGTGGGGTTCTTTGTGATCTGGAGCTTAACTAGCACCTTCTCCACTAGTTGGGGTGACTGCTGGGGCGGGGTTATGGTCTGAGCACTATTTGGGGATCCACTGACCTGGCTTTGAGGTGCATGATCCTTCACATCATCCTCTGCCCCAGGGCATGCTTTGGCTTGCAGTGCATTGGTTTTTCCAGGGTGTTCTTTGTGGAAGGCTTTTACCTGGTCAGGAGCATGGACATTCTTCACAGGTTCCCAGAAGTGGTCCTGAAAACTAGACCCTTCCCAATCCATGAGATATCAGAGTCAATCCCAACTGATTCTGACATCAAGGTCTCGTGCAGTATATACTCACCATGGTCTTGAACATTTACCAGTGATGGGTGGTGATTGGGAGCATTGAGGGAATAGGTCCTGAATATGGGGCCTCAGGAGTGATATATGACAAACTGGGTGTATTTGGGAAGAATAGGGCAAGTCAAGTTCAAAAGTTACTGGGTTAATTTGCCAATCAACTCAATAGGGGCCAAAGAATTGGTAGTTCAATTTCTGAGATCGTGTGTAGGTGTTTCATCAACAACCATATCTTCTGGCATACCTGTTGTCAACAGTCTGTTTATTGTTTGTAGCTCTTAGTCTTCTTTGAGTAAACTTTTAGGTTATCTTGGGTTTTACATATCTGTTGTATCCAGTCTAGGGCTGCTGAGTTGAGGGTAGCTTTCGGTAGAACTGAGGATGGAACCCATAGTTCTGAAAAAATAGTGGGGGGGACTTTACCCTGTGGAAGCATGTTCTGTGTTATTGTATGCAAAGTCTGCCTGAGGACCAGTCAATCTGGTGGAAGTTTATGTAGCATTAAAGATGCTTCCCCAGAATCCGGTTAGTTTTCTTCACTTGACCATTTTGTCTGAGGGTGGTAGGTGGAAGAGAAGCAAGAGCAGATGCCCCAAATCCAGAGTTTCTTGCCAGAAGTGAGAAATAAATTGTACACCAGGGTGGGAGATGAAGGGTTCTGGAAGTTCCATGGAGGCAGACAACTTGGTCCACTCAGAGACAGGCAGTTTTCTGGCAAAAACATAGACCAGTGCAGGGGATGAAGTATGCCATCTTTGTGAGGTTATCTTCTACTGTCAGAATGGTCATTAATTCATTGGACTTGGGTAGTTTTAATACAAAGCCTAAAGCAATGGCTGTCCAAGGACCAGATGGAGTCTTGAGGGGTTGCAGGAGTCCAAGAGATTTATTGTGTGGCACCTTGCAATGGGCACATACATTGCAGGAGGCCACATAGGTCTCCACTGTGAGGCCACCGAAAAGCATGAGAGAGTTGGTGTTGAGATTTAAAGAAGCCAAAATGTCCTGCCCTGGGGGGGGGAGGGGGAGTCATGATATACTTGAAGCCTGTTCATCAGGATAGATCCCATCAGTTGAGGCTGATGGTATGAGGGTGTGCAGATCTTTGGTGGGGAGGCAGGCCCAGAACTTTGTGAGACTTAAGATTGCAGGAGCTTTTAGGGTTCAATTCCTTTAGGTCAGTGTAATATTTGCCCTTCTGGGATAAAGTGTTGGCCTTCCTATTTTTGGTTCCTAGACAATAGGAGAATATGTAAACAAAGTGTGAGGAGAAGGCAGAACAAAGTTGTCACTGGTTGAGGGCCTTGGCCTTATACAGATATTCATGGTTCTTATGATTGTTATACACTGGAATGGGCTACCACGCTCCTTCTAGGTAGTGACACCACTCTTCAAAGCTGGTCTTAATTGCAAGGAGTTCTTTGTCCCAAATTCTGTGATTTTGCTCTGTGGATGTGAGTTCCCTAGAATAAAAGGTACAGAGATGTAGTAATGGTTGCAGACCATGCTTCTGGGATAGCACCGTTCGGATTGCCAAGTTGGAAGCATCATCTTTAATGGTGAAAGATTGCGTGGTGTTGAGGTGGACTAATATGGGAGCAGTGGTAAACAGAAGTTTTAATTGCTTGAAGGTTTGCTGCGCCTTGGGTGACCAGAGGGACATGGTGTTTTTGCATAGCAGGGTAATGAGAAGGGCTATCCACTCTGAGAACTTTGGGATGAACTACCAATAGAAGTTCCTGAATCCCCAGTGTTACAATTCATGAACATTCTATGGAACTGCTCACCTGAGGACTGCCTTTAACTTGCATGGGTCCATTTTGATAACAGAAGGAGATAGGATGAACCCTACGAATTCTATGGAGGACTGATCAAAGGCACATTTTTCTACCTTAGCACAGAGCCAGGATGGTACAGCCTCTTCAGGATGGAATGGATGTGCATGGTGTTTTGTTCAGCAGTGTCTGAAAAAAATAAGTATGCTATCCAAGTATGCTACCACATATCTGTCCAAAATGGCCTGAAGTATATCATTAATAAAATATTGAAAAGTCATAGGTGCATTTATCAAAGCAAAAGCAATCATAAGATACTCAAAGTAAGCATAATGGATTCAAAAGGCAGTCTTCCATTCATCTCCATCTCTAGCACATACTAGATTGTATGCTTTCAGAAGCCTAGCTTTGTGTGCATCCAGGACATAGCTCAAAATTAGTGGTAACATGTATCCATTTCTAATGGTAACCTGATTCAGTTCCTGATGGTTTACCCATAGTCAGAGACCTACATCCTTTTTTAAAAAACAAAGAGGGCTAGTGCCCTAGCAGGTGAAGTGGATTTACAAATAAAGAGTTGGTGAGGTTCTCCTAAAGGTAGGTGCACAACACAGTTAGTCTGGGCTCGAACATGGCATACATACTTCCGAATGGAATGTTTGCACCTGATTGTAGCTCATTTGGGCAATCATAGATCCTGTGCAGGGACAAGGTGTCTGCATTCTAAAGACATCTTTGTAGTCACTGTATTTGGATGAAAGTCAAAGACCAGAATCAGTGGGTGGCTCTGCTGGGCAAGCTATCCTAGTATGCATTCACTGGGGAACTACTGTTAGTTGCCCATTTCCTGGAGCCAAGCAATGCTGCTGGCAGAATTCTGAGAAATTCAACTTTTAATTCATGCTAATGGATAAAGGTGTTGTGGAAGGTCAGCCACAAGATACCCAGGATCAGAAGAAAGTATGGCACTGAATGGTAGGGTCCCTCAACAGTAATCTTGAGATGAACAGTGTGCATGGCCACTGGCTCAGAGGATTAGAGGGATCCTTTGATCATCTGTACTAGGTCCAGAACAGGCTTGGCTACAGGGAAATCTGTAGTGCTTGGGCTGCTTCTTCATTGATAAAGTTGCCCTGTGCCTCCAAGTCAAAAAGGACCTGCTGTGGAGGGAGAGGTTGGGGATTCCTTGGGATTCACGAGACAACTGATACTTTCAGGTGTGGTGCCAGTTGACAGGAACCAGTGCATGTTCCAGTGAGGACCTCAGTTTGAATTTCAAGGGAATTCTTTGTTAGGATGCCCAGGCTAGCCCTTTTCACTGAGTTTGGGCTAGCTCATTTCCCGGATTACTTTGGAATGGGTTTCTCTTGGGACAATTAGAGATAATATGACCTGGCTCATCTGGTGGGGCAGGATCTGGTAGCAGAGGGTGGGGTTGTGACACGCCTCTTCTTTTTTTCCTATCACTCATGTGCACAATTGTCAATATGGATAACAAGATCTATGAAGGCATCCAGAGCCAAGAGGGTCTCAACTTGGGCCTGTTCGTCCTTGACCTCATCCCACAAGCCCCACTGAAACTCAAATAAATGGATCTCCTCCTTCCATTTAGTGTCCGATATGAAACATCAGACATGAACTGCATAGGAAGCAGCTGTGCCCGCTGTTCGATAGGGTGTTAACAAGAAGTCAGGCAAGTAGGGAGAGTCTTAGCTAGCAGCCAGCCTAGGATTTATCTACTTGCTTTTAGATATACAATATAGTGTATCTTACATCAGCCATTCAGTGTATCTTCCAAGCTCAGCCTCTAGAATTCAACAGCCACAGCATAATTAATCTTTATCACACATTTTAAACAGTCAGTTTTCTGGTAATTTGATAAGGAAAAAACCACTTCAATTTGTTAAATTAACATTATTTTAGCATTAGCACCAAACCCTCTTTTGTTTGGATTTTCAGATAAATATAACTATTTTCTACATGAGTGAATCAAAGACATTCCATCCTGTGAGAACTCAAGCATCTGAGAGGAAAATACTAGTAAAGAAAAACTCCTTTAAACTCAGTTGAGCTGCTAACCATACTGGAAGATAGAGGTGTAATATGGTGGCAGACTCTAAGTTCCTGATGTGCAAACACTTAAGCACCCAAATAACTTTATAGCTGTCCCATTGAAGATAAGTGTTTGCAGGATTAGAGCCTCAAATGTTTTTAGAGGGGAAGGTCTTCCCTTTTTTGTTACATGATTTCTGGTGCTGGAACTGTTCTTTGGGAAACAGTGTAATTATTGCTCCATCAAAGTGGCAGGTGCATCTTGTTTATACCAAAAGGACATCAGAGGGGTTGAAGAGTTTCTCTCAGAGACTAAGGAATTGGCACAGAGGTGGTCCTGGTCTTTGGAGAAGATGATATTTATATGTATGTTTTGTTGTTGCTATCTGAGTTACTGATAAAGCAAAACCCAGGAAGTAGTTAAGCTTGAACTACATGCAGTTTGTGTGTGATTCTGATCGGAGCAAGGCGAGAACTCCACCTGTGTACAAAAGGTGATTATCACTAGATTTTTTAAGATATTGAAATTTGGGGTTGAAATACTAAGCCCTAAAGGAGCAGAAGACAAAAAGGCTCTTAAGCTAATTGTCAGAAAAGACCAACCTTAACTTTTAAAAAGCTTACATTCATCCGTACTCTGTGCCTCTTGCAGGAGACAGATTGTGATGTCTCTGACATCGATGGAAGAGCGAACTGTTTCAGGTACAAAAAGAGGAATAGACTACAAGGCTATTATGATTACCAGGTTATAGAGCAGTGGTTCTCAACATATTATGATGGATGTGGCCCACAATATGTAACCTGGGCTGCAGGGGCTGGGTGGAAGGGCTGTGGCAGCCCGGACACTGATTCTGGACCCCCACCACATGGGCCACTGCCCCAGACACTAGGACCCCTGCCACGTGAAGAAGACCAGACCTCAGAGCCCTTGGGGCTGAGTGGCTACCCTGACCCCCATCCTGCCCCATCCTCTGCTGCTCAGCTCCCTCAGAGCTTGTGGGGCTGGGTGACTAGCTTGGACACTGGGATCCCTGCCATGCAGGGCAGACTGGCTGCTCGACCCGGTCCCCCACCACATGACTACCCAGGCCTCTGGAGCTTGCAGGGCCAGGTAGCTGCCCCAGACCCCATGGGGCTAGGTGGCTGCCCCAGACTCCAGATCTTGTGACCACCTGGAGCCGGTGGGGAGCCCCAGGCCCATGACCTCCCGACCCCACAGGGTTGGCTGGGAGCCTGACCCCCAAACTAGCTGACGGGACAGCCCAGACCCATCCCTCCAGGTAGCTGGGAACCTGGAACCCTGGGTATACCCGCAGCCATAAGCACACAGCTGAGCTGGACCACAGGGGATGGGTGGCAGGCCATGGGTTGAGAACCACTGCTATAGAGTAAAAATTACAGGTTAATATAAATTTAGAATATATATAGCAGTATACTGCCATGTATAAAAGCTTCCTGCATATTCTCTGATACCACTTTTCTCTGCTGCCCTTGAAGTATATTTGGATTTGTTCAGATCATTATTAAGATATACCGTATCGACACAACCTGTCAATAGTGACCACAGCTAAGGAGAATCAGATAATAAAATTGAGACTGGTTAGATGCTTTATGCATTTGTGGTCTCACTTCTCTAGCTTTTTTAGCTCTCTGATACAACCGCCCAGTCAAAGCTATCTCTCTAATTTACTCTGTAAAATATAAAGTGCCGTGCAAGATGGTTGAAACTATAGTAAAGAACAAAATTGTCAGACACATAGATGAACATAAATTGTTGGGGAAGAATCAAGATAGTTTTTGTAAAGGAAAATCAGACCTCACCAATCTACTAGAATTCTTTGTGGGGGGTCAACAAGCATGTGGACAAGGGGGATACAGTGGATATAGTGTATTTAGATTTTCAGAAAGGCTCTTAAGCAAAGTAAATAGTCATGGGATAATAGGGAAGGTCCTCTCATTGATTGGTAACTGTTAAAAGATAGGAAACAAAGGGTAGGAATAAATGGTCAGTTTTCAGAATGGAGTGGTGTCCCCAGGGGTCTCTACTGGGACCAGTCCTATTCAATATTTTCATAAACGATCTAGAAAAAGGGGTAAACAGTGAGGTGGTAAAATTTGCAGATGATACAAAACTATTCAAGATAGGTAAGTCCCAAGAAGACTGCAAAGAGCTACAAACAGATCTCACAAAACTCAGTGACTGGGCAAAAAAATGACAAATGAAATTCAGTGTTGGTAAATGCAAAGTAATGCACATTGGAAAACATGATCCCAACTATACATATAAAATGATGGGGTCTAAATTAGCTGTTACCACTCAAGAAAGATATCTTGGAGTCATTATGGATAGTTCTCTGAAAACATCCACTCAATGTGCAGCAGTGTTCAAAACAGCGAACAGAATATTGGGAATCATCAAGAAAGGGATAGATAACAAGACAGAAAATATCATATTGCCTCAATATAAATCCATGGTATGTCCACATCTTGAATACGGCATGCAGATGTCATCTCTCCATCTCAAAAAAGATATATTGGAATTGGAAAAGGTTAAGAAAAGGCAAACAAAAATTATTAGCGGTATGGAACGGCTTGCATATGAGGAAAGATTAGTAAGACTGGGACTTTTCTGCTTGGAAAAGAGACAACAAAGGGGAGATATGACAGAGGCCTATAAAATCATGACTGGTGTGGAGAAAGTAAATAAGGAAGCATTATTTACTCCTTCTCATAACACAAGAACTAGGGGTCACCAAATAAAATTAATAGGTAGCATGTTTAAAGTAAACAAAGGAAGTGTTTTTCATACAATGCACAGTCAACCTGTAGAACTCCTTGCCAGAGGATGTTGTAAAGGTCAAGACTATAACAGGGTTCAAAAAAGAACAAGTTAAGTTCATGGAGGATAGGTCCATCAATGGCTATTAGCCAGGATAGGCAGGGATGGCGTCCCTAGCCTCTGTTTGCCTGAAGGTGGGAATGGGCAAAAGTGGATGTAACAGTTAATGATTACCGCTCTGTTCATTCCCTCTGGGGCACTTGGCATTGGTCACCGTTGGAAGACAGGATACTGGACTAGATGAAACTTTGGTCAGGTCCACTGTGCCCATTCTTATATTCTTATGCAAAGCTATTTTCTGCATCTTTAATATATTTGAAAGACAGTATTGTAAAAACCAGACTTCAAAGATAATCCACACTAGAAGTAAGAATCTGGGTTTTGGTTTTGATTGGCTGTGAATCTATTTCCCTTCACACCTACTTGAAGTGGGGGAGTGGGGGACTTCCATGTTTGAAGGCTAGCAAAAATAAGATGACCTATATATAATTACAGTAACTCCTCATGTAAAGTCATCCCAGTTAATGTTGTTTCATTGTTATGTTGCTGATCAGTTAGGGAACATGCTCTTTTAAATTTGCACAATGCTACCTTAAAACATTGTTTGGCAGACGCCTGATTTGTCCATTGCTTGCAGAAAGAGCAGCCTGTTGGAGGTAGCTGATGGGGGCCTTTGAACCAAGGTGGACCAGCAGTCTCCCAATCAGCTCCCCTCTTCCTTAAGTTCTCTGTGTGGCAGCCACTCAGCAGGCTAGCAATTGCTGGAAGTTCAGCTGTCCCTCCCCCCACTGCCATGTGCTGCTCCTGCCCTCTCTCTTGGAGCTGATCCCAGGAGCCTCCTGCTTGCTGGAGGGGGAAGAGGGAGGGCTAATGTCAGGGTGTCCTCCTCCCCCCTGCTCCTGCCCCCGCCTGCTTACCCCATCTCCATAGAGTGAGGGGTGGGGGAGACATGACAGGGGTCAGGATGGAGGAGGTAGAAGCTGCTGGGTCAACTTGCTGATCTACGTGAAAAAGGCAGTGTACTCAGAGTGGGGTCAGCATACTTAAAGGGTCAATGTGCATCTCTCCCTCACACACAGGTGTGTGTCTCTGTCTCTGTCTGCCATGCAGTCTCCCCTTCCTCCATTTGTGCTGCCTTGTAGAGTGTGAGGCTACATTAACAACGTGTTAACCCTTGAGGGCTCAGTGGAGTGCTGGTTCATCATTTAGCAGTAAGGCATTCCCTGGAAAATATCCCACCCTCTTTCAGCCTCTGACTTTACCACTTCAACCAAGCTTCAATCATCTTTGCTATGTACAGTATTAAATTGGTTTTTAAAACTTATAGTGTGTGTGTGTGTGTGTGTGTGTGTGTGTGTGTGTGTGTGTGTGTGTGTGTGTGTGTGTGTATAGTCTTTTGTCTGGTGAAGAAAAATCCCTGGCACCTAGCCCCTTCCCCTCCATTTCCATTAATTCTTATGGGGATATTGGATTTGCTTAACATCATTTCGCTTAAAGTCGCATTTTTTAGGAACATAACTACAATGTTAAGCAAGGAGTTACAGTAATAGGCATTGATATGATAGAGGAAATAAAGATGTAGCTTGCTGATGATAGAATACATTTGTTGAACACTAATACTTATACAGCTATTGGGTTATTGATACTGTTCCAGAGATGTAAGCACTGTATCCTACAGGTAAATTAATACTTTGTTTCTTCTCTTTAGCAGTTGAACTTCATAACATAGCAAAAGCGGGGGTTGATATGTTGGCTCAGTAATTTAGTTTCAGCTCCATTGCTATGAACCACAGCCAAGTAATTAATCTTTTACCTAGGAGACAGTACTAGTGATATTACTAAAACATTGGGACAATAATACATTATATAAAAAAGGACAGAAAAGACCTATTTTAGGGTGTTGTTATTGCTTTGGCAGGAATGTACAGAAATGGAAGCTTGATATCAGTGTATCAGATGTCTCAGTACTGGATAAGACTAGTGAACAGCAGATGCAGACAAGCAGAAATTTAACTCAGAAGAAAATATATATATATATTTAAGACTTGCAACAATGAGATTTCAGGAAAGTTCACTACTTTGTATGCTCCATGTACCACATTCAGTCTAATTGGTTTTTCATGGATTTGGAAACTCATTCTATAGATAGCAGTGCATCTGTTTTCCCCAAGACACACATTATTCTGATTAAATATTTGAAATTAAGATGGAGTGATTTTGTATGTTAGTTTTGATTATGCTGGCTGCTTTAGTGAAAAAAGAAATCGGCAAGCTCTTGTAAGTGTTTCAAAAATATGAAGTGGCATGACTTAGTGATTAAAATTGTTTAATTAGCATTTCCTGAAACGCTAGGAATGAACCACAGAAAAGAATTTCTTCAAGTGTTGTTTGTAAGTTTCAAGATAAAAAGAAGTGAATTTTGTACACGAGTTGTATCTGTGAGTGACTGGGCAACAAAATGGCAGATGAAATTTAATGTTGATAAATGCAAAGTAATGCACATTGGAAAACATAATCCTAACTATACATATTCAATGATAGTGTCTAAATTAGCTGTTACCACTCAAGAAAGCGATCTTAAAGTCATTTTGGATAGTTCTCTGAAACGATCCACTCAGTGTGCAGCAGCAGTCAAAAAAGTGAACAGAATGTTGGGAATCATCAAGAAAGGGTAGATAATAAGACAGAAGATATCATATTTCCTCTATATAAATCCATGTTACACCCACATCTTGAATACTGCATGCAGATGTGGTCACCCCATTTCAAAAAAGATGTATTGGAATGGGAAAAGGTTCCGAAAAGGGCAACAAAAATTATTAGGGATATAGAACATTTCTGTATGAAGAAAAATTAGTAGGACTGGGACTTTTCAGCTTGGAAAAGAGGCGACTAAGGCGGGGATATGATAGAGGTCTATAAAATCATAAGTGGTATAGAGAAAGTAAATAAGTAAGTGTTATTTTTTCCTTCTCATAATACAAGAACAAGGGGCCACCAAATGAAATTAATAGGTAGCAGGTCTAAAACAAACACAGCTAAGTATTTTTTCATGCAATGCACTGTCAACCTCTGGAAATCCTTGCCAGAGGGTGTTATGAAGACCAATATTATAACAGGGTTCAAAAAGGAGTTAGATAGATTCATGGAAGATAGGTCCATCAATGGCTATTAGCCAGGATAGGTAGGGATGGTACACTTATTCTCTGTTTGCCAGAAGGTGGGATTGGGTGACAGGGCATGGATTACTGGATGATAACCTGTCTGTTCATTCCCTTTGGGGCACCAGCCATTGGCCACTGTCAGAGGACAGGATGCTGGGCTTGATGGACCATTGGTCTGATCCAGCATGCCCGTTCTTATATTCTTATTGTGTTAGCAGGAAGACAAAGTTGAAGACTGAGTTAGCTCCATTGTTAGTTCAGGTTGCCGGACACTTCCCAGCATAAGATCCTGAATGACCCTGCATTCAGGTGCTTAAACATTTGGCAAATGTTAATCATTTGGGCTGAAATTTTCCATGCTGGATGTCGGCATCAGAACGATTTTTTGGAAATTTCACTCAAAAACAGTCCAGCTATTTCCATGAATGAGACTAGAGACAAATACATTGTTTTGTCCATGTGACAAAATTCTGATGACCTTTTCTTTGAGAAGCTCTTCTGTTCCCATAGGAAGCAGGGACTTCAAATTTTGGCCTTTATGTTAAGAAAGTGCCTTTACCATCCCTGTGAAAATCCACCCAAATGTAGCCAAGCTGTAATCCTTTGAAAAATTGAAGTTCATACACATGAGCAGATACTTGCTAGATCTTCACAGCTAAAATCTTCAAAGATTCCATCTGCATTTTGCATGCTCTAACCCATAGTTGCAATATACTTATTCATACATTCCAAGGCCAGAAGGGACCATTGTGATCATCTAGTCTGACCTCCTGTATAACACAGGCCAAAAAATCCCTGGAATAATTTCTAGAGCATATCTTCTAGAAAAACATTCACTCTTGATTTAAAAATTGCTAGTGATGGGGAATACACAGAACCCCTGGTAAATTGTTCCAGTGTTCAATTACACTCAGTATAAAAAGTTTATTAATTGGTGAGTAGGACTTTCCCTGCAATTGCCATTCCTGACTGTTCCAGGTTATGCCAGGTCTGGGTTTGGGCATGGGAATTAGGAGAAGATACCTTGTCTCTCCAGTTCTGTCAAATAACCACCTTCTGGACACAAGAAGGGTGGAGGAGGAAGATACTTAATTTTAATGTGGAGGGGACAAGAGACTGGGCAGCAGGTACAATAGGCCAGGGGAGGTTAAGTCTCCCCACATAGGACAAGGCACACCTCCCTTTGGAGGCATGCCTGCCTGCCATCTTTGGAGCACCACTGCTGAAAGGGCTCTGGTGCCGTGGCCCCGCTTGTGCTACTCCTCTTCCCACCCCCTGTTCCTTCCCTTCCTCCAAGCCCCACACCCACCCCCCAGGTGCTCATGTCTTTCTTCCCCCAGCGGGTAGGGGTGGAGCTCAGGGGAAAGGTGAAGAGGCACAAGTGCTGGGTGGGGAGGGGACGAAGAGTAGAGCCCTGTATAGATACAAAATGTATATCTGCGGAGCTGCGGAGCTCTACCGGGAGCTGCAGAAGCATGTCAGACTGCTATTACCAGGGGCCTGTGCCCTGAACCGGCAGTTCCTCTGGCATGGCTCTACCACCTCCAGCCCCAGCCACTGAGGCAAGCAGCAGGTTCCCCAGCAGCTGTCCCTGGTCATGCTAATGTGTGCAAGTGGCTCGCATGCTCCTGGACAGGAGACTCTGACCCTCTGTATGGACAAGACTGCTGTCAGGGGGCATGTGAACCACTTGCACACACTAGCATGACCAGGGACAGCTGCTGGGGAGCCTGCTGCCTGCCCCAGTAGTACAGCTATGCCAGAGGAACTGCCCGGACTGGGCATTGGCTCGTGCGAGCAGTGGTCTGACATGCTTTTGCCACTGTGGTTCCAAGTAGAGCACTGCAGCTCCACAGTTATCAAGCTTCTGGGGTGAGTGGGGGCAGAGCATGAGTGGGGTCTGGGTCGGAGTGGAGGTTGGAGCCTGGGCTGGGCCTCAGGGGGAGGAGGTCAAGTGGGGGCAGGCCTTGGAGAAGAGCAGGGGGCATGGCCTCCCACTTCTAGGGAGCTACTGGAATTGCACCCAGCCTCTCGAAATGCAAAAGCCATGTGCCAGCCATGACAAGAGATCATGTAGGTGGGCAGAGTCAGGGGGAAATAGACTGACAAAGAGCCTGTGGGGAGAGGGAACTGAGACTGGAGATTGGTAAGGAAGAGAAAGACTGGAACTGGGAGCCAGGGAAGAGGAGACTGGGACTGTATGTTTGGGCAAGTATGTTTGGCCTGGGAATCATGGAAAACAGCGTCTTGGAGCCAGTAAGTGGGGTGGGAGACTGACATTGGATGAGAAATCTGGGACTGGGTAGACATGGAGACTGGGATTGGGGACCAGTGGGGTGGGATGAAGGTGGTGTGGGAAAAGAGATACAGATCTTCTGAGTACCCTAGGTGCAGGCAGAGAACTGAAACAGAATGAGGAAAAAAGCCAGGGAGGAGGGAAACTGAGCCTGGGGATGGAGAGTAGGTCTGGGAGCCAATGGTGAAGGGGAATATTGAGTAAGGAGGGTGATTGGAGGCCATTGGGGAACAGAGAGAGAGTTTGGACAGTTCATCAGTAGAAGATGGCAGAGAATTCCTTCCATTTAGAGACTGAGACCACAGCATTATATCTAGGAGGAGGCACATCTCTGTAGATACTTGCCAGTATTTTTTAAAGGTGTAGCAAGTTTTGCAGATCACTGCACCTTTCCAGTGTCCAGGAGGAATTTTACTTAATGAAAGCGTAGTGTTACTTTCATAGTGCCCTCTCCCCAGGAAGTTCTGCTTCACAAAACTCCTAAAATGTGTCTGTTTTTAAAACAATGCATAAAGCAAAAATAACTCTATTAATGTATTATTATAAAGATTTTAATAAAAATAAAAATGAGATTAAAAACACACAAGACATTACATTCCTGTCTCACACCTAAAAACCAAGGATGGCAAAAAGTTTTAGGGAAAAAAAAATTTATTGAAATCTGAAAGCAATCTTTTTTGCAAGCTCAGAAATTTGATAATTGTTTTCCATATATGATATTTCTGCACTTCCTGCTTCTGGCTAGGATTAGACGTTCTTAAAAAAAACACTGTTAGAAAGATAGTTTGCTATTTCCACACACAGAAACAGGATGTTACTGATAATTTTACAAGAAATCCTGATTTGGTTAGTTGTCTCATATTTTACTGCACTGCATTAGTTCAGAACCTCTCCAAAATGGAGTAGGTGGAGCTACAAATCTAGGTATTAAAATTAGATCTTCATAAAAGATGTTTGTCTATAAACTTCCATTTCAACTGGGAAAATTTAGATGACTAAAATATTTTATTTCCTGAATAAATGAGAACTGAAATGTCTGTAATTATCTGTAATAGCTGCTAAGAGGCTTTGAGGAGTATGGATTTGTATAACTCTCAATACACTCAGAAGGTAAGAGCTAATGATTTGATGCAGGAACATATTTTCTGGTCCATTTTTGAGTTTGTCAAAAGATGTACTTTAGATGGAACATAGTGACTGTAACTGTAATGGGCAAAATAACCTCATTTATAATTTTTGTCAATAAGAGACTAATGGAATATGTTTTCAGTTTAGTTGTACTATTCCAAGGAGAAGTAGTCTCTATACTTGTTTCCCTTTTGATAAACAGCTTCAGTAGGAAACTACACATAATACTTAATTTGATTTGATTGACTTTCATTGTGCCTAATGCCTTGGCATCCATGGGCTGCGGTGCAAAATATCAAAATCAGTTATATATGATAAAACGCTACCTGAAATTGGCGGTAGAGAGAGTCTCCAATGCTGTAAATGGCAACTAGCCAATCAAAACAAAATCAAATTGCCAAGAATAATGTAGACACAGAACACAAAACTCAGCTAAATGATATTTTGGTGGTGGAACAGTCACAGTGTTCTGAATGCCACCAAGTCCTGGGGCTGGAAGGATATCAAGATAAGGGTGTTCCAAATGTGAGGAATCTCTACTTTGAGTCCTCTACCACAGGCCCAAGATCTGGAGTTGAATTTGCCAGACGCTAGAAACAAGAACACATCAGTCTTAACTGGTGTGAAGAGGTATATGGTAAGAGATGTCTCCTTAGGTAGCTGTGTTTAAATCATTCAGAGCTTTCTAGACTGACTCCAACAGCTTGAATTGAAACAAGAAGCAACCCTGAAGCTAATGCATTCAGCTCAGGTGTTATGTGCTCCAGTAACTGAAGCTTATTGGTAGTCTACATGGGTGGTACTAATTAGAGCATACTACCATAGTCTAGCCAAACTGGATTTAAAACTTTTCTTTGCACTTCCCTGAACCTGGTGCTGTTCTGTTCCTTCTACTCTGTATTAGGACAGCTTGAGGACTGCTCTAATTTACACTGAGTTGCAATGATTACAGAGAGCTGACAATGCAACCAAGGATTGGCATAGCACAGGGGCATCCTGGTGACACACCCCTGTTCTTTAGCCAACAAGCTTTTTCCTTGCTGTTGAAGAAACAAGAAAAGTAGGTGCTGGAATAGTTCTATGGCACTGGAAGTCCACCCCTGCACTAAAAAGATCTCCTTTGGCCAGTTAATACAGGCAGTGCAGTGTAAATCAGCTCTAATGAACTGGAGAATTAGTTACACAATTTTAAAACATTCTTTACAAATAAAATTAACTAGTGAACAAAAATAAGCTTTTAATAAGCTTATTTGGAATTTTAATATTTCCTTCCTACCCTCTCTCCACTAAAAGCCAGAGAAACTATGTTATTCTGTCCCACCATTAGATACACATTAAGTTGATGACATAGTTTTGTCAGGAAGTCATAGAGAAATCACATGATAGTGGTAAGTCAGAAAGAGATCACATAAGAATAACCATACTAGGTCAGACCAATGGTCCATCCAGTTCAGTATCCTGTCTTCCAACAGTGATCAGTGCCAAATGCTTCAGAAGGAATGAATAGAATAGGACAATTATCAAGTGATCCACCCCTGTCATTTATTCCTAGCTTCTGACAGTCAAAGGAGGTTTGGCCTCAAGTCAAAGGACGTAATTTATTTAAGATGAACTCGTCAACTGCAATGTTTGAGAGTAGTCCAAATGATCTAAGATGCCACTAAAATTAGTGTATGGGTCATGTTCATGGGAAAATAACTGCCTTACCTATAAATAGGCAGGCACTCCATGTTTCAGTTAATGAAAATCTTGCAAACTACTTTACATCAACCTTTGGTAACATTCTATATTTCATCAATACACAGGACATTAATGTACAGGCATTACAAGAGTAAATTTGGTATTGTGCATTTTTTTAACCTTTCATACTGATGTTCTTTTTGGTAAAATGTTTCATGAGCACTGATGTGTACTCTGGACTATCTTCATGTCAGTCTCAGGGACACAATTCAACCCAGATGCAGTTCACTGTCCTCAGCTGACTCAACTAATGAACCTGGCCCCCTGATTGGCTGAAGGCTCCAGCAGGCACATTCTTAAATTCTGCAGCAGGCCTGGGACTCTCGCTGCTCAATAATGTTTCATGTCTACAGCTATGTTTCTGGTCCTGCTTCCTGTTTTCAGCTCCTTTCTTGCTCTGGGTCCTTCTTCCTGCCCCCTGATCTTTGTTCCTTCTCCTGCTCCTGGTTTTCTCCATCTAGCTCCTGGTTCTTTGTTTCTACTCCTGGCTCCTACCCTGCTCCAGTAGTGCTCTGGTTCTGACTCCTGGTTCTCAGCTCTAGCTCACTTCTTGGACTTGATAGTTTGGCTCATGATTTGGGCTCTGATCACACTGCTCTACAGGAAAATGCTTCTGAAATAAATATAGTCCAACTGTACTAATTCTGGGCCACTGAGAATGAAAAATGCTTAAAATTGTTGATTGGCTCTAGTTTTCAAGATATGCTATTGGGTCAATATATACGACTCTTGACTTGGGAATGGCGGAGGATAAGTGAGTTATAAAGGGAAGGGATCTCAATTTAAACCAGAAATGACTAAAATACATCTTTGACTGGATCTATGAATAAATCTATGACTAGGTTTGGACAGTACTTGCTTTTTAGGCAAAACAATGAATGCTGCAATCTGAAGCTGGTATTGCATCATACATGATATGAATTGCATCATGTTATTCCTAGAAGTCATGGATGATGCAATCATAACGAAGCTTACATCACTCTGCTGAACAAATTGCCCTATATCAGCTCTAGAAATCATACAGTGTCGTGCTTTCTTATTTGTCAGTGTTTAATTTTGCAAAGGGACACATTTCTGTTTAGCCAAAATGAGCAGAGATGCCTCGTACTTGTGTGAACAGTGCAGATAACTTCTGCTATGTTTGTGGCGAAGTGACTTTTGCATCACAAAAGCGCAGTCTAACCACTATGGTTAAGAAAGCCTATCACCTTTCTTTTGGCTGCAAAATTGGAGATCAGGACAAGAGGTGGGCCCCACGCATATGCTGCAACACTTGTGCAACAAATCTTCGCCAGTGGTTGAACAGGAAAAGGAAATCTATGCCTTTTGCAGTGCCAATGATTTGGAGAGAGCCAACAGATCATACCAGCAATTGTTATTTCTGCATGGTGCCTCCAGTTGGGAAAGGTGTGTCAAAGAAGAAAAAGTGGACTGTGCATTATCCAAACATTCCATCACTATACGCCCAGTACCCCACGGAGAAGGACTGCAGGTTCCTGATGCACCAGAATCATTCTCACTTGAGTTAGACGAGGAAGAGGAAGAGGATGAAAGTTCTGGTCCTGAACTATCTATGTCACAGGACCCACATTTTCTCCCATCCTCCTCCTCTGAACCACACCTCATAAGACAAGGTGAACTGAATGACCTTGTCAGGGATTTGGAACTACCCAAGAGTAAGGCAGAGCTGTTGGGCTCCAGACTACAGCAGTGGAATCTCCTGGCAGGCTATCAGGGCAAATGGAGCCCATCAATGCTTGCAGACTACTGCTGGACAGTGACAAGAGATGCTCCATTTAATGAATACAAGAGACAAGCCAAGAAGCGCCGAGTAGACACTGAATAGGACTAAACTATGTACATAATAGTTTTTTGCCTTTTGTTTCATAATAAATGTTATTTATATAACCCTTTTGCTGATTTTTAAAGTGTTACATAAACAGGACAGGTGAAATATTATCATGTAAAGCTACCATAAACACATGAAAAGACCTAGGTTTACAATTTATGATTAAAACTCTACTATCTACACAATATACATAGACATCAAATGTAAAAACTTAAATATCTTAGAAACAGTAGCCAATCAGTTGTTTTAATTGTCATATTTGAATTCAGCACATCAAAATACATCATAAATATCACATTTTATCTCTGAAGCAGACGACTTCTCAAAAATTGTAGACCAGTGTCATTAAGCCTGGTCACCTCTGCTCCAGCCACTAGGCTAGCCTCCTACCGTGACCATAATCTTTACCAGTTAGAGCTGATGTGGAAAAGTCAACTGAATGAGATAACAATGTAGTGCTTGAAAAAGTGAAAGATAAGTCAGTACAGATGGGGAGGAAGATGAAATAAGCTTTTACTCTCCAAGGAATTTTGGCACAAGTAATGAAGTGTTAGCCAGCCTTGGCTGCAACATGACGAGTGCTAAGCTCAGGAAGAGTAGGAATGTCATAAAGTTAAACATATTGGAACTGGAACACACAAAAATGAAGCCATTAAAAGCTCTGCCCTCTCAGTTGTCATAAGGAATATTTAACTTTATGGCAGGGGTTCCCAAACTTGATTCACGGCTTGTTCAGGGTAAGCCCCTGGGCTGTGAGTTGCTCTATTTACTCATTGGCCAGAAATGGTGAACCTTGGCCACTGGGAGTTGCGAGCAGCTGTACCTGTGGATGCTCAGGTAAACAAAGCGTCTCATGACCTGCCAAGGCCTACCCCGAACAAGCTACGAACCAAGTTTAGGAACCCCTGCTTTATGGCAATATAGTATATTATTAGTAAAATATACTGGGCCACTGGCTATATGTTTTAAACCAAAAACTCACACACAGAACTAGTAGGTGTGGAATAGAATGTTTTTAATGTTCTGTGAAAAAATAAGGACCATGGAATACAATTGGGATAATTCAAACTTTAATGTAGTCAATAACTCTGTGAAAATAAGTATACTAACAGGAGTGCACATAGGAGTGGATCTGTGGTGGAACAGAGTATGCCATAGAATATATTCTACTGTTGATCAGTTTTCCAATGTCCTATGTCAAAAATTAATGGTGGTATTGAATACTCTATGTAGTTTTTGAGCAAAAAAGCAATAGTTTCACCTATAATTCCAGAAGTGTTATATAGGGAGGGAAACTGGTTCTGTTTAGGCATGATAGTTCTGAGACTTGGGATATTTAGACTGTGTTGCAGGTAGTGCTGGGCGAAGAATGGATTTTTTTGGTTTGCTGGGAATTCTAAAAAAATGTTCTGTTTCAAGTCAAACAGAAAAAGGCAGGCCAAAATTTCAGTCAATAAAAAAATTGTAAAAATGAGTCAAAATGAAACATGTCCATAATGTTGAAACAAAATGTTTAATGTTGACCTCAAATTTATTTCAACTGAGAGGCATTGTGACAAAAGCAAAGGAAAAGCAAATTCACAAAATGGATGGAGGAGAAACTGTTGCCTCCCTTATAAGCTTTAGCCCACTGGTTAGAGGACTCCTCCAGTTTAAATGCCCCCCCTGCCTGATGAAAAGGGATCTGAATTAGGGTGTCCCACATTGCAGGAGAGTGCCCTAGCCAGTGGGCTATAGGATATAATAGTGTGTAGTTTCCTCACTCTTGCCTCTTGAAGCTGTTCCACTTTTTATAACCAGTCACTGAGCAGGAACTTGGGTCACATATTTCCCAGGTGAGGGTGCTAACTACCAGGTTGTAGAGTCATTCCCACTGCTGCCTTGTGGATGCCTTAGCATGGATATGGTCAATGGCTGTCCCTGTGAGTCAGCAAGCCATGAAAGGGCATGTGACATGCTCATATGACACTGAATTCCATCTTGTGCCAGTACTTTTCCATGAACTGTGCTGTGGGCTTTGTTTGGGACAGTAAAATTCCAAACACATGGCCAAGGGTATAAAAGACCCTTGAAATATCTCCATGTTGCCTCTTTCCTGCTCTGATTCTCTGGACTATGCTTTAAAACTAAAAGGAGCATATTGATTATGGGCTGAGAACCTTCCGATCTTTTGGAAGTTACCAGAGACTTTACAAGCCAGCGGTCTGCAACATCACTGCTACAAACCTGATATAAAAACATTGCCATTACTGTATGTATGTGATCTATTAATCATTTTAACTCTCTTCTTCTTTATTAATAAACCTTTAGATTTTAGTTACTGAAGAATTGGCAGCAACGTGATTATTGGGTAAGATCTGAGTTATATCTTGACCTGACTGTGTGTCTGATCTCTTGAAATGAGAAGAACTCTTTGTTTCATGAAACTGGTTTTCAATAGCCACTCATCAGAGAGTCCAGTGTCTGGGTGGTGAAATAAGGGTTGGAACGCCTAAGAAGACTGCATTTTTTACTTGTTAACCAATGTAGTGATGCAGAAGTTTACTTTTGTTACTGGCTTGGGTTATTTAATGATAGAATAACCACCAGTTTGAGGTGAGTCTGCCTTATTTCTCAGTAGTTAATCTTGTATCTGGTATTCTCAGGTGTGACCCACTAAGGCACGGTACCACTAGTAATGGTTTGTTTCTGTGCCCCTTTGAACTTCCATGTCTTTCAGTGCACATGCCAAAATGTCATGAGGGAGGCTATTCTCAACTTAAAATGAGCCCATCTGGAAGCAGGATATTGTGGAAATATCTGAAGAAAGTTAATTGTGTTGAGATTTCCAGACAACTTCCCCAGATTCCAAGGTTGCTTAGATACATTGAATAAGATTCAGAAAACATTTTAACTTTTGAGTACTTGTAAGAAAAGAAAGTCACAGGTCCAAATCTTTTTGGGTTCCATCTCACTATGTAATTCACTGACCAGTATGTATATGGACCACTCTACTTTACACAACTGAATGTCCAAACTGCTGAAGCTTGTCATGTATCAGAACTCATAGAAACCAAGGGTCAATTGGTTCCAACCTCTCCTTTCAAAATAAAGGTAATTTTCATGCTGTGGTTATGGTGTTTCTGCAACAGAGTAGTCAGATCAATATTAGTCAGATCAATAGTTATATGATGAAATACATTCCTAATAATACCAGTTAATTTTCTTGCAATTCTTTAATTCCTCATGACAAAGATTGTGGAAAACAAGACAATTTGTGGGGTGGTGATTAGTCATTTGAATGGTATATTTTTCAATTTATTTTGGATCAGTGCCTATCAATAGGATTTCCTTCTAAAGCAGGCTTACAGGCCCCCATGGCCAACAATAAGGTGAACTGACAATTTTCAGAGTTCAAAGTTTAAGTGCAATAGATCAATCATTACAAAGTTCAAAGAGCAATATGAAGCAAACTGCATATTCCAAGTCTTGAGGTGATCTAGGATTAATTGTCAGAAAAACAGTGGAAAATGAAAGCATTTTAATCTTCTTGTTTTTAGCAAGACATATGTCAAGTTTCCAAATATGCAATGTGCTGTCATAGCTGTGGGAAGAAAATTGTGTTTAACAAACGAAAAAGAGAAAAATGACCATCTGAAGTTTTTGTTTTTATTTTTAGGATGAAAATAGAAATGCTTAAAGGTACAATGTCTTTCTGAGTGGGTGGTCTTAGTGTTCACAGCACAATGGTTATTGAGCACTTTTGAAATTTTTTCTCCAACTTAGTTGTCTTAATGGGAGCTGTGCTCCTTTGAAAATCTTTTCCTCACTGTAGGTGCTGAGTATTTGAAAATCTGGCCCATATATTGTGTCAATTTATAGTATGAAATGGTTCATCACAAGAACACACATGCGTATGAAAAAACAATGGAGAAAAGGGAAAGTAGACTTCAAAATATGTATAACTTTATTACTGTTTTTAATAGCAAAAGCTTTTAAAACTATTGAGTATTTTTAAATCACTATTTTTAAATCATTTATATTATATTTTTTTTAAGTAATATACCAGGAACATTTTCTCTCCCTTATTTTCTTTAATTTATATTAGGCATAAATGTCTCAGATTATATTCTTAAATAAAACATCTATTCTAGTTGTAGTCTTTTTAAACTATATTAGGCAGAATGCATTTGTAACTAAGTTCAAATTTCTGTTTTCTTCAACAATAAGATTCACGATGGTAAACAGACAGAAACTTAATTCTAAACCAAGGATGGAGAAAGTATTTTAAATAGTGTTATATATTTTATCTGGTTGCTTGCATTACAGCCTGTGTCTATGGTGAGGAAGCCTGAAAGAAGTACAAGACCGAAAGTCTAACCTAGCCTTGTTTTCTGACTATGATCCTAATAATTAATTAGGGAAGTGTGGAGTTTCAATAGGGCACATAGACCCTATTTAGAGAGTGTTTTAAATGCAGTAATTAAGCTCTGGGAGAAAAGGAGAAAAAACTGTACTGTACCTACTTGGCCAACTGCCTTCTTGTTTTACCTCCCATTTTCACAGCACTGACATGTAGCAGTGCATATTTTAACATAAAATAGCACGTCTGAAGCTCTGACATGCTGTATATTTATTCTTGTGCGAAGTAAAAGTCTCTCTCTTTTTTTTTACATAGTGCAGATGATAATATCTCTTTTTTTTCCAAATGAAGTGTTCCTTTTTAAGTGTAAGGTTTATTTTCACACTTCTGATTGCCAGAGGAGCAGGAAACAGAAAGCTGCACATCAGACATTCAAATCCAGACATTATGCAATCATGATAACAAGGATTAATAAAGATTAATTTAGCTTCCACTTAAATGCCCTGGTGTTTCAGCAGTACAACTGTCAAGCTTGTAAAAAGAGAATAATTATAATTTCGTTTTGAAATGTGCCTCTTTGTTGTAGAGCAGAGTTGTGCATGATGTGAAGCTTATTTGTGCCAAGCCATTCTCCAGCTACTTATTCTCTGAGATACTGCTGTTGTAATAAATGACAGTACAAGGAGGGAAAAAAATCTTTCTTCAAGTTCCTGCAATAGATTTTCACCATTTCTTCAAGTGCTTGGAACCACTTTTTGTAATTGTAATGCAATGAAATTTGACCATCTTTGTGCCACAAATGGTACAGAGACCCCACTTCTCCCCAAAGAACGTAATTTTAGCAGCTCCAGCATTTAGAGAAGGCTGGGTATTGAAATATGCAATAATTGTGTTCCATGATTACTCCTGTAAACAGGATTAAATACCATTTCTGTTTGTGAAACTGACAGATGCAGACAGATCAGAGAGATGTCATGATAGGAATGTGTGCTTGCAAACAAATACACAAACTGCTAATCTAATTTTAGGCCTCCCACATTTAAAAATATGTCCTCAGTGTCTCCATTTGATCAAAAGATCGGACACATTTTTCCTTTTAAAAATATCACTATATTTCCTTTCCATTGGCTCCTCTGTTTACTTGCTCTATGCAGGCAGGCCTATCTCCCTCATTGATGACACCACTGGTGGATACTCTTGCAATGGCAGAAATGGGAAGGCAGCGCAAATTGTGTTCCAGAGCTGCCTGCTATGGGAGATAACTGTGGAAAACTCACTGAAGTTGGAGCTTGAAGCTGCACAAGGTTTCCTCTGCTGTGTTTCAGAAGACCCCTACAGTTTAGATCCAGTGATAATTGTATAAGCAACCATGACAGGAAAACAGAACATTACTGTTATTTCCATCTCCTGGATTCCCTCAAAACCACTGAGTTCACGAAATTATTCTATTTCTCCAGCCACAAGGTCTCATTCCATGATCGCATGTATTGTTAGAGGGCTGGCCAGCAAGTTTTAGCTCATATGATTTCCCCATCTATTGTATGCCTTAGGCATGTTTGTTCCTGATGGGAATGATGTGCACTGACATGAAGGCAGAGACAATTGCAGACAGAGATAGGGACTGGTGAAAATGCTGTTTTTGCAGTGTTAAATGTGTGTTTGTCTTTGGGGGAATTGATTCAGGGCCTAAGATAGGGAGGATTTAATTGATGTAAGTGTCTGCATGATGTTAGAGGTCATGGACATGATGAAGTCAATCATGATGAGTCTTATGTGTTGACATCCTCCCTCGGGGATGTCCTACAGTAGTCATGCATTATGATTGTGTATTTATTTTCTAGATTGTAAGCAGTTATTTTCATACACATGGATATTCACTTATCATGAGGGTTAAGTTTTAAATATTTTCACTTGGAAAATAAATGGTAAATGTAATGCGTTGAATGTTCCTATTAAAGCATCAGCCACAAATGCAATTAAAAAAAAAGAACAACTCTGACATCATAATCAAAAAGGCTGACAAAGAAGGTGCTGTCGTCATCATGAATAGGTCGGAATATGAACAAGAGGCTGCTAGACAGCTCTCTAACTCCATATTCTACAGGCCATTACGCTCTGATCCCACTGATGATTACCAAAAGAAACTACACCATCTGCTCAAAAAACTCCCTTAGAAAGCACAGGAACAGATCTACACAGACACATGCCTAGAACCCCAACTAGGTATATTCTATTTGCTACCCAAGATCCATAAACCTGGAAATCCTGGACACCCCATCATCTCAAGCATTGGCACCTTAACAACAGGATTGTCTGGCTATGTGGACTCTCTCCTCAGGCCCTATGCTGTCAGCACTTCCAGCTATCTTTGAGACACCACTGAATTCCTGAGGAAACTACCCATCAGTGATCTTCCAGAAAACACCATCTTGGCCACTATGGATGTGGAAGCCCTCTACACCAACATTCCACACAAAGATGGACTCCAAGCCATCAGGAATAGTATCCCCAATAATATCACGGCTAACTTGGTGGCTGAACTTTGTGACTTTGTTCTCACTCACAACTATTTCACATTTGGGGACAATATATACCTTCAAGTCAGTGGCACTGCTCTGGGTACCCGCATGGCCCCACAGTATGCTAACATCTTTATGGCTGACTTAGAACAACACATCCTTAGCTCTCGTTCCTAACGCCCCTATTCTACTTGAGCTACATTGATGACATCTTCAGCATCTGGACTCATGGAAAAGAAGCCCTTGAGGAATTCCACTGTGATTTTAACAATTTCCATCCCACCATCAACCTCAGCCTAGACCAATCCACACAAGTGGTTCATTTCCTAGACACTACTGTGCTAATAAGCGATGGTCACATAAACACCACTCTATACCAGAAACCTACTGACTGCTATACTTACCTACATGCCTCCAGATTCCATCCAGGACATACCACACGATCCATTGTCTACAGTCAAGCTCTAAGATACAACCGTATTTGCTCCAATCTCTCAGACAAAGATAAACACCTACAAGATCTCTATCGAGCATTCTTAAAACTGCAATACCCACCTGCTGAAGTGAAAAAAACAGATTGACAGAGCCAGAAGAGTACCCAGAAACCACTTACTACAGGACAGGCCCAACAAAGAAAATAATAGAACGCCACTATCCATCACCTACAGCCCCCAACTAAAACCTCTCCAGCGCATCATCAAAGATCTACAACCTATCCTTAAAGATGATCCCTCACTCTATCAGATCTTGGGAGACAGGCCAGTTCTCGCTTATAGACAGCCTCCCAACCTGAAGCAAATACTCACCAGCAACCGCACACCATACAACATAAACACTAACCCAGGAACCTATCCTTGCAACAAAGCCCGATGCCAGCTCTGTCCACATATCAATTCAAATGACACCATCATAGGACGTAATCGCATCAGTCACGCCATCAGGGGCTCATTCACCTGCACATCTATCAACGGGATATATGCCATCATGTGCCAGCAATGTCCCTCTGCCATGTACATTGACCAAACCGGACAGTCTCTATGCAAAAGAATAAATGGACACAAATCTGACATCAGGAATCATAACATTCAAAAACCAGTGGGAGAACACTTCAACTTCTCTAACCACTCAGTGACAGACTTGAAGGTGGCAATTTTGCAACAAAAAAACTTCAAAAACAGACTCCAAAGAGAGACTGCTGAACTCGAATTAATATACAAATTAGATACAATTAACTCACGCTTAAACAGACTGGAAATGGTTGGGTCATTACACTAATTGAATCTATTTCTCTATGTTAAATTCTCCTCACACCTTCTATGGGTCATCTTAATTATCACTTCAAAAGGTTTTTTTTCTCCTGCGGATGATAGCTCATCTCAATTGATTAGACTCTTCCTGTTTATATGCATACTTCCACCTTTTCATATTCTCTGTATATATAAATATCTCATGTCTGTGCATTCCATTCTGTGCATCCGAAGAAGTGAGCTGTAGCTCACGAAAGCTCATGCTGAAATAAATTTGTTAGTCTCTAATGTGCCACAAGTACTCCTGTTCTTTTTGCGGAGACGGACTAACACGGCTGTTACTCTGAAACCTGTAATTATAGGAATAAATCTGATCTGTTGAGAATAGTCTTGATATTTTTCTGTTCTCTATGCAAGTAGAAATGTTTAATCTGTGTATCCTGAAAATATTATATAATTTGTTCAGTTTCAAAGGAGTTGTCTTTGACTTTTCTGTTTAATTTTTCAATGTAGCTGGATGTGTTTGAAGTTTGTAAATTTTGGCTTTTTACGAATGGTTTAACATAACCAAATTCTGTTTAACTATGTAATTTCTTCACTTGTATCTGGGAAGATCATTTTTTTTCTCTGTCACCCCCATCTCTCTACTTTTACCATTTACAATAAATGTGCTCCATTGTGCCCTTTGTAATGGAGGGTGGATATGACTTTTTTTAAAATTTGTGTCTACAAGCTTTTCTGTAGATCACCCAATACACAGGCACTACGGAGACAAGAGGTTGAATCCTGGCCCTATTGAAGTCCATGGAAAAATCCCACTGACTTCAACAGGGACAGGATTTCAGTGAAGGTGTTGAATTCTGCCCTTGTTTACACCTCAGTAACTTCATATCACAGGGTTCCATGAGATCATGAACATTGCTGGACAGGAGACTGCTCTGCACTTTTCTCCTCATAGAATCATACACATTTCATTTACAATAGACAAGTTAGGTCATCAAATTCATTTGCCTCCAATGCAGAATTGTTCTGTACAGTGTATATACTACAGTACTTTTTCCAGTTTAGAGTTTATTAAATACCTCAAACCATGGGAATTCCACTACTTTCCTAGAGCAAATAATTTACCACAATCTAATCAATATAATCATAGAAAAGATTCAGCCTACATTTTCCTTTGTCTGCTTTCATCCCATTAATCCCATTATGCTTTGCAACTTGTCCTGAGGTTCGAGTTGTTTTTCACCGTTCTAGAAATGAATGAAGTTATTGGGGTAGGGAGGAAATTGAGTAGCCAATATTTCCAGCCAGAGTCTTGTGTAACAAAGGGAAACAATTCTAGATACAGACAGTTTCAAATAACAAAATTTAAAATGTTTCTTAGACTTGCACTTGATGTTTACTATATCTCTTGGAACATTAGAGTATAAAGCATCATAATTAGAGCTCTAATTAGCCAGAATACGTGGTTTTTTCCCTTTTATTTTTTTTAAACCTGGCTGTGTTGTTTAATATAGTCATTGTCTTAACTGCAGCAGGGGTAAACATGTTGCTTATTTAACCCAAAGATTTGGATATACGTCTGATTATGAAAGTAGTTCAGTAATCATGGGTTGGTAGTGATTTGAGACATGTTGTTCCAAGAATAACCACCTTCTGAAATAACGCTTCTATTTATATTTTATACAGCACCATAAAGGTGATAGTTGCTTTTCAGATAACCATGAAGTCAAGGCCAGTGCCCTGAAGGACTTACATGTAAATAGATAATGCATACGTGAAAATAAGGGGAAGGCATGCAATAAAAAAAACAAGTGATCAAGTGGTGATGATAAGACAGATAGATATACATGTACATACAGCGATACATTATTATTGTATGGTATCATCCAAAGATATCTATTAATATCTGAGCTCCCTTGTGTTTCGTGCTATTTCCTCTCTTTGGAGTGCTGCACTTTACAACCGTAAACATTTTTTTTAATGCAGTTTCCTGGAGCATTTAAAAAGAATTGTTCTTTTTAAAGGAAGTTCCATCCTATGCAGCTAGATATGCCATTCCCTTATCTCCCTTTTGCAAAGTGTTACTTTGTCACTCAACGTATTCTAATGCTGCCATAACGTTTCCAAAACTGCTATATTGGCTATATAATGAAAAATAATCAGTCCTCATGTGTATTCCCTACTCAGTGAGAACAATTATTTTTTACTCTGTATATTAAAGACACAGGCTTAGCCCTGATGTTTTAGTGTCAGAGAGCACACTGAATTATTTTTCTACAGTAAACTCTAGATATATTTGTAACTTGGATATTTGTCCAAGCCAAAATCCCAGATATAATGCTCCTGAATGCTGGTGTGTGTAAAGTCTGGGTCTGGGTCTGGAGCTGAATTTTGCAGGTTAAGCCCATCTTTGTAAACGATAGAAACTATCTGTAGTCTTTCCTAGGATTT
The DNA here is from genome assembly GCF_025201925.1 of Gopherus flavomarginatus. Classification (NCBI taxonomy): domain Eukaryota; kingdom Metazoa; phylum Chordata; order Testudines; family Testudinidae; genus Gopherus; species Gopherus flavomarginatus. The sequence goes on along the minus strand of NC_066617.1, from coordinate 266,770,415 downwards.
CCAAGGCAATTTTTTCCCGTGTAGCCCATTTCACTCTCTCTTGATCTGTGATGTATTTGGTCAGGTGTTTCCCATTTTCATGGCAGCATCAATTAACTTTGCCCTTGCTGCTCTCAGAATGTCTTGATGTTCCCTTTGAAGCCTTCCTGTCCATTATCTACCATTTTCAACGTCAGGGGCTGACTTTAGCAGGAGTAAAGCTTTCAGTAAATAAACCCTGCCCTCTTAGTAGATGTGGGTTCAGAGGAAAGAATTGTAATTACCAAATGAGCTTCAATAGTAGGCACTGTCACACTCTTGATATTGAAGATAAGAGACAGAAATAGAGCTATGGTATTATAGAATCTACCCGGACATACTTTCTCATAGTTCAGTGGATGCTTGGTACTAGTTGACTCATCTCTAATTTATTTTAAACGCTGCCATTAACTAATATTTAAATGCATTTAAATTAATTAGTTCTTACCATTTTTTGAAAAAAGCAAATAATTTTGTCAAAAATATTGCACACATTGTAATAGTGAAATAGAATTTTAAAACAAAATTCCCAGATATTTAAGCCGTAGAAAACCTATATATGATAAATATAAATATAAACAGCCACCCTAGAAAAGTGATAGTAGTGAGTGCATTATCCAAGACAAGGCACAATTAGGGCTAACTTGAGGTTTAAATTCACACTTGGGAACTCAAAGTTGGGAGGCTGAAATATAGTTGACTGTTAAGGGTATGTCTACATGAGGGGTTTAGTTTTCACTGAGTTGACATGCACTAGTCAGTGCAGAATAAGTAAACCACACTAGTAGAGTGCACAAAAATTGACTGTGCCCTCTTTCAATTTGCCTCATTGTGTACGGGGGGGCAGGGGGAAAGGCTTGGAGCACACTAAGTGTGTGGCATTCTGAGAGGTCCTTCGCTTTGATGCTGAGCTATGTATAATCTTGCTAGTCATCTTGGGATGCATAGTGGAAGCCAGTTGAATTATGGTTCTTGAGGTCAGACTCAACCAATCCTGTGATTCTGCTTTCTCCATCCCATGGTTCCTCACTCTGTGGTGGAGCTAGCACCACTTTCATATTGCTGGCCACCAGGGAAGACTCAACAATGTTCTGTGCCACTATGCTGACAACTGCAAATCTGCAAAGGTTGCTTGGGCATTATCTAATCTCTTGGAACTGCATGGCTTTGGTTTTGGACTTCATCTGCCACATCACCAACCAGATGATGTGGCTGCAGCAGTGGCTTCTCCAGCAGTCAAGGCAGGAGGATGAGGAAGAAGAGGACAACACTGAACAACTGCTGTTCCTGGAGCAGCTGCACACAATGCAATGACATTTATGGGCACATGAAACCAACATTCACTGTTGGAAAAGGCTAGTTCTTCAGCCCTGGGACAACCAGCAGTGGTGACAGAATTTCAGGATGGTGAAGGCAACCTTTTTGAGATCTATGCTGATCTAGCCCAAAATTGCAGTGGTAGCTTTCTATATGCAGTGTCCCATATCCATTGAGAAACAGATTGACATTACCATCAGGAAGCTGGCTACCCCTAAATGTTGCTATCCATAGCCAACCAATTCAGCATAGAGATATCAGCCATTGAGGCCACTGTCATGCCAGAAGTGGGATGTCATACATAAGGTACTGTTGCACTGGGTTAAGAAGTGTGGTAATGCTCAAGAGATTATTGATGACTTTGCATGCATGGGGTTCCCAAAACTGTACTGGAGCAACTGATGGGATCCAACTGCATATTGTTTGCAACTCATGCCATGGTTAAAAGCTACCAAACAGACAGGGGTATTTTTCCATGGTGCTTCCAGGCCTGACTGACCACCATGGCAGGTTCCTAAAGATAGATGGTCTGGTAAGGCTCACAATGGTAGGATCTCTTGGAACTCAGCTCTATTTACCTTAATAAATAAAGGAGACTTTGCCTACAGGATCACTATGGACAGTAATACTGTCAACATTGTCCTGTTACCCTGGGAGATCCAGCTTACCTTTTGCTTCCATGGTTAATGAAGCCATTTACAGGCCATGTGGACAGAAGGAAGAGACTGTTTAACTGTGATGTCAGTAGCTGCAGAATGACAGTGGAGTGTGCAGTTGGCCTCCTGAAAAAGACTGTTTGTGGGCTATGTTGGAAGCTTCAGAAAAAACTTGCCTAGGATTATAGCTGCATGTTGTGTTTCACACAATAGTGGTGGGAGTAAAGGAGAAAGCCTGAATGATGGATGGGAGGTGGAGGTGCAGAGACTTGCTCAGAGGTTTGAGCACCTATCAAGATGTCCTGTAGAATATAGAAACCTCCAGGGCAATACTGTCAGGGACGCCTATTGCTCTTACTTTGAGTCTGAGGCCTGAAAATGTACAGCTGTACATCTATTTGTTATTCCAAGGATTGCAGGAAAGAGGATGGATTATGAGCACTGCAGTTTCTTTTGTGGGTGGTAAAAGTGGCACATTGTGTAACTCCTTATTTTGTCTTGTGTGTGAGCTTTTATAGTTTTGTAAAAATCTGATTCCTGTCAAAGTACAGTTTGTGTGCCCCATGAATTGCACAGATTGCAGGAAGAATTTCTATTTGTTTTATTATTAAACCACAGCTTATTATAAAACATCAAGACATAAACCTTTGATTAAAACAACAATGAAACACAGTTTTGAAGTGCAACAGTGCAGTGGAGGCCCGCATACAACAATGGAAGGCAGGTATATGCCTTACTTCTGCCTCTGCTTGTTCTTCTGTCTCTGCTGTTGAGTGTCTGAGTTCAAAGTTATCAGGGGCTTTTGGTGGCTGGAAATAGCTGAGTTTTCAGCTGCAACAGTTCTCGTTGCCCTGAGCTGGGGTTGGGTGTACAGCAGGGAATGTGTGCTGGTGTTCCCAGTACACTGTATTGTCCAGGGGCTGCAGAACATGGCTGGGTCCTGGTTGAGAGCACTAGGTTGTCCCTGTGCCCATTAGCAACTAGGGCTGCAGCAGAGCATTCTGCTTCTGTGTTGCCTCTGCATGCCCCTATCTTTCTTTACAGTGGATTTGGCCAGGGCAGCTTTGTGTCTGGCCTCTTGAGTGATAACATCCCCTCCCTTTCTGACCTCAAAAACAGCCTCCAGCAATCTGTTGTTTTCATTTGGGAGGGGGCATGGAGTCTGCAATGAGGCCTGCAAATATCTCTTCCCAAATTCCCCCTCTGATTTGCCAGCCTCTCAGACATTGATAAAGGCCCTGTCCTTGAGGGTCTGGCCACTGCAGGTGCCCTGGCTAGGGGACTATGGGGGGAAAAAGGGCAGTTGTTGTTCATGTTCCAGAGAGGCAATGATGACATTTTTAACATGTATTTCTGATTCCCCCTCCCTGAGATTCTTCACAGTCTGGGCACACTTTACAGACGTCAAGTGGTGCGTGCATGGGGTGGGGGTCTAGATTGGGATTTTTGGCTGCGCAATATTTTTGCATTTACAGTTGTGCTTTGGAGGCTGTGAGGGGCTGGGAATTATGTTCCTGCTTTGGCTTGGCAGCTCAGACTGTGCCTTGGAGATGCTTATAAGGGTTAGCAGTAGGTCATCTGGGACTGAACTAGAAAATAATACTCTCTTCATTTTCTTTAGGCTGTCCTGACTCTTGATGATGATCCACTGAAACAGGTAACTAGGAGGTAGGGAATGGCTGGCTTTATTCAAAAAGGCAAAGACAAGGTCAGTGGGATATGCTGTGAAGTTATTCACCAAGATGGTCCCCCACCAAGTGCTGCAGAAGTTGAAGGGAGTGTCTAGCTGTGCTGGGGGAAATGACTGAACAGCTATCCCACAGAATATCCAGATTAAAACTGAGCAATTTCTCAGTCTTAAATTCTGCTTTATCTCCCCTGCTGAAAGTGCAGAGAAAAATAAATCGGGTTAAGCACTCATTGTTTGAAACTTGAACTGCTCCCGGTCTTTTTCTATCTAAGCATGTGAAAAGCCACAAAAAGGTGTATGGCTATGTTATCCCAAATGTAAACTTCTCTCATATGAATCCCTGTTACAGAGCATATGTACCTCAGAAGGGAGCTGTAGTCTTGATACCTTTATAGGCATATAATGCTCAGGACTACCTCAGGTAAACTGAGAATACCAATCAAATTTTTTTTCTTGTAGCCACTCCCTCCGTAAACTGAATTTTGCACAACTGAATGTTTTCATTATTTGAATATACTGCAGGAGGAGCGATGAGGGGAGGGGACATACAAGTTGCAGCTTGTTCCATGTTACCAGCTGCCATTATGTGCTGATGAATAACCTCTGAGAGAGCCATTCACCAGGTAGGACAGATGCAGGGAGGGAAAAAGAACATAGGTGCCTTCCATGGCATGGATTTGGAAACAGTCTTATAAACAAGGTTTTAGCATAAGGCAGAAACTGATGCCTGGCCAGATCATCCACCATTTAAAAAACATAAATGGGGTAGTACAAATGAATGAACAGGGACAGCATGTGCTGAAGGAGGGAAAGAATGAGGACTGAATACTTGGAAAAGTTCCTAGCTCACATCCATCCAAAATGGCTGTCGTCATACAGCAACCAGAACAGAAGTTAGCACAGCAGTATAGCATAAATAAATTGTTGAGATTTGCCAAGGTACCCTCAAAAGGATCTGCCTCCTGAGCCCTAGACTGAGTTTCTCATTGAAAATTCAGCTGGGTTCCTACCTGGCCACCCTCAGGGTCCTGAGTTTCAAAGAGATCCTGGCTTTCTAGGGAGATCACTTCACTGTCCTTCTCTTGTTCCTCGTCCAAATCTTGTCCAGCTCCTCAAAAAATGGACAGGTTGTATTTCCAGAGTCAGACTGCTTCCTGGCAGTCCTGGTTTTAATATAAGTTTTCCTTGAGCTGTTTGCTATTTATCTTGGCGTCGTCTGGAGGAAAGACACTGCATGTCCAGCTAGCAGGGGTATAAATAGCTGTGTTGATGGTGAGGCATAGCTTAGGCAAGTAAAGTAGAGTGCCCTAAGCTACTAAACCCATGGGCATAGGTCAGTGTACCAGCTGTGACTCCTTTCAGAAATCTTACTAGCAATGTTCGCAAACTCGCATTTATTGTGGTGGCTGTCCCAAAGAGATTGTTGCATCAACACATCTGCCCAGATGTCGATGAGATCTAAGTTCTCAGCATGGCTTCAAGTGGCTTCTCAAAGTTTGTTGTAAAGGCTGCTGGCATAATAACATTGTAATTGAACTGGAATTCTGGAACAAATGGGTCAATCCTGCCACTGGGCCACCTTTAAAAACTTTAAATGGGGGAGAGGACAGCTGGTGAACTTGACCGTGGGGATGTGGAGGGCATATAGGTAAATGGACAGGTCATTCACAGACATCCACCAAGCAGTGGAAGACTGCCAAAATACTGGCACAAGTAATAGACCCCCACTCTAACTCAATTTGCAGTAAATGTAGCACACTTTGAAAAAAGACTCCAGAATTTGCTGTAATTCTGGAGTTAGTGCTCTCAGAGGAATTGCTTCAAGTGTATGTAGTCATTTCAGACCAGACTACCTTGAGCTAGTCTGGCCTATACCCTTTGTGTATACAAACCCTAACTGTGCTTAGTCTGATTTGACCATTTAGATGGTCAATGCTTTTCTAATTGGGAGTTTTTACAGATACCATGTCTGCTCAGGTTTTTATATCCTGGCCTTTTTCTCAAATGAAATGTAACTCTAAGCCAACAAGAAAACTGTTTGTGTGTGTGTGTGTCTAGCTATTGGATGTGGTTGCTCATGTACCCGAACCAAGACATTTTAAATCATGTCTTCATTTCATTTGTAAGGAAAATATTATCTTCTCAGGCATACTTATCATTTTAGAATTGAAGCATATATCAGCAGTGTATGGACTCACTATATCTCCTAAAATATAAAGAATATTATCTTTTATTAAAATTATGTATGACTTACATCCGTACAGTAAAAGGAGACAGTGGGACGTTACATTGCTAAAAATAGCAGTGTAGACTTGGGAGTCACTGCTTGGACATGTAGAGAGCAGTTTAGGGTATATCCTACAGGTTTAGGAGCTTAGGGCATTCTACTCTACTTGCCTAAGCCATGCCTTGCCATCTACACAGCTATTTATACCCCTACTACCTGAGATGTTGTAAGCATAATGCAGCAATGTTTTGTGAGTTGCTCAGCTGTTACTCATAATGGGGGCCTTATATCGATAGCTGCCAAGGCCCTATTTGTAGTATACTTTACAATTTTTACAAGTGGGCAAAAGAGATGTGCTGTGCGGCAACATAGCTAAATTATAGACAGAAGTCCATCTCAAAATCCCTATGCTGTGCATGTTCCCAGAACTTTGGGGGCTTCCAGTATTAGCTTCATTTAGGCCTGTCTAGGTTCTGCATAAACCTTAGAAAATAAGTATCATCTTGTGCTTGGAGAAGCATGAAAATGTACAAGCTCAGCAGTTCAGAAGCTACAGAAACCAATGTTCACCATTCATAAAAAATATGGTAGTAAGCACCTTAGAGAGATTTTATTTATTTTAAAATCCATATAATTCATTAAACCTGTTTGACTGGATAGAAGATTAAATGAAATATAGTTTTTCAAGATTTCATTTCTGCATTTTGATTCATAGCATCACCCACTTGTATGAACTCAGCTCTTGTTTTGTAGTCAACTATGAGCAGATTAGCACTCAAATGCATTGTAGGCCTGGCCTAAAGCCCATCAAACTGAACTGAGAGACACCCACTGACTTCAGTGGGTTTTGAAGTAGGCCCTATATGATCTGTTCCTTGCTCGTCATCTGTATAGCATATTGATAATAGATATTTATATATTCATGATTAATATATTTTATAAGAACTAAACATAATATGAACAAAATTCTTCCTATTCAATCTAATCTAAGGTGTGTGTATATACAGAACCAATCACTGTAGTATCTGACCATTCCTACTTGAATTCAATGACAGAACAAGAAGCAATGATCTCAAGTTGCAGTGAAAGAGGTCTAGGTTGGATATTAGGAAACACTATTTCATTAGGAGGGTGGTGAAGCACTGGAATGGGTTACCTAGGGAGGTGGTGGAATCTCCATCCTTAGAGGTTTTTAAGGCCTGGCTTGACAAAGCCTTGGCTGGGGTGATTTAGTTGGTGTTGGTCCTGCTTTGAGCAGGAGATTGGACTAGATGACCTCCTGAGGTCCCTTCCAACCCTAATATTCTATTCCATGATTCTATGGCTACAATCTGGCAGCAGTGTTTGACATCATAGAAATAACAGTGTCATTATAATTTACCTTCCACAGAGATGCCACCAAAATAGCTAACCTATTTACTTACCTCTTTGAGACATTTAAGTAAAGTAGCTCACTAAAGCATGTGGGATGACTTATCACTGCTGTATCTAGGCTCCAATTTCATCCTTTTGTGCATAACATGCCATAGGAGCAAAAGATACATGCTATTTTATTTTTTACAGGGGAAACTTTGGTGACTGCTTTGGCACTTGATATTTTCTGCTCTTCTTTTCCCCTCATTAATTTTCTATACATTTTCTTCCTTTTTATACACTTGAAAAGCTTCCTTATAGAATAGCATTTTTGTTATCTTTGTCTAGAAGAGAGGTGGGTATATTTATCTGAGCAACTGAACAAACTTACCAACATGAGGAACAAGCATTCCAGGAGACTAACAGCATCTCAGTTTAAAATATGAAATTAGATAAATATTGGAGTATGAGGGAGAATCAGTTTGACAAAATGACTTAAGTAGTGAGCAACTGAAGTGAGCATGTTGATTACAGTTTTACTAATATAAATAGCAACACACATTTGCTAAGAAATCAGCCCTTAATGACAAGATGTCTTTTTTGTGTCTTCTCACCTACCTATATGGATGAAAGCATTCATCCTGTAACAACACCATGTGTAATCATCTCCAGTACACATTATTGCACATTTCCTTTCTTATTCTGCCTTTCAGCTCTCAATTATCTTATTAACTATTGAGCTTTACAGAACATTAACGGCAAGAAAAGTGCACATTCAATTAAATTTCCAGCAGGTAGAAAATGAAAGTCTCCAGCTATAATTCTGTGTCTGTTGTGTCATTCAATGGTTCTGTTCCTAACATATATCTTTTCAGAAGACATCTGCTGGATGCCAAATAGAGAAACAGAATTCACAGAACTGAAAGGCAATCAGAGAATAATAAGTATCTGAAACTGCAACACTCATTACTCCTGGGAAGTGTTTTTTTTGTTTTGTTTTGTTTTTTTTAAGAAACTGCATTTACTGTCAGATTGCAAAACTTTTGGAGGAGTAGCTTATTTTTATGTCTGCAAACACCATAATTTCATTTTTTACAGGAATCCACCATTATTTTGCATTTTTAAATACTTCACACTATAAATATCCTCAATTTTACCCTTTCTTACAGTTTAGGTTTTCAAAATAACATCTGGTAATGAATTTGTATCTACACTGCATAAAGGTTTCATCTCAGAGCTACATATCATATCATCAAATGGATGGATACGTCATTGACATGAAAAACAAACATTACTGTAAACTAATTTTTTCTTCCTCACTCTTGGAAGTCCCAAGGATGCCCCATTTACCCCTATTTAGCTGTTCACTTCTTCAACGGCTTCCTACCTCCTTCCTTCTAGCTGACAAGGTCTTTGTGCATGACAAATTGTGAAGCCTATTATAGCTGTTCCATGCCTCAATTAGAAGATTGCTAAATAGCTCTGGGACGCACTTCCCAACTTCACTTTATCTAAGGTGCTTGCTACTGATCTCTGAACTGAAACACAGAGCCTTTGCACAATAATGCAGTATTTTACTATTAGACCACTGTGTTGTCCATTAGACTTCTCTGGAAGTAAAGCCAGTTTGACCTAAAAAAGCCATACTTAGATTTTGATACTGAACTATACCTCTCAGAAAGGACAGCCTGAGGTGAGAGAAAAAGTAACATCTGGATAGAAATTAGGAGGTCTATATGATCTGCATTGTAAATTTCCACAGCTGCCTATTGACTTACTCCACTGGTCCAGAATAGCTGGGGCACAGAGCACTCAGGCACACTCCTCCCTACTGTGACATACTGTACCCCATCCTGTTCTCAGCCAGCCAGCAGCAAACCCCTCCATCAGGGATTGTGAGGGATAGCGGAGGACAAATGTTATGCTGGGTATCCACCAGGCTTACCTCCTGCACTGGATTTTCCCAGATAGGGGAATCTGGCTTCTAATACACAAAATGGCAGGAACATAGTCCAATATCAGGGTGCTAGTTTGTCCCTCCCTCTTCCTTTTTTAAAAATAAGTAAACTGAACTTTTTAAAAAGTCGAGGTATGGACATGCAATGGGCTTGAAGATTCCATTTCAGGGCCTGCAATAAGACATCTTGGTTAAAACTAACTAACTAATTAAGCTAAATTAAATAAAAACATCTGATGTAAATTAATGCCATGACAGAGATGATCTCTGTGTACCGTTTTAGAGGTTTGAGTAGTTCTAGAGGTTATTCAAATTCTGGGCAACAGATGTGTTCCATCCCCAAGAGTGGATGAGCCATACACTCCAGTTATAGTGAGCACTACCAGACAGTCAGGAATGATATTAAGTTCTGCAGGAAGTTATATTGCTGTTCACCCAATCAAAGAATGTTCCTGTGATCTGAAAGTTTTTTGAGTAAGATAAGTGGTAAGATGAGTACTTTTGGGGAGAAAGTTTTGTGCCATGTCAGGCAGAAGTGATTTCCTGAGACTTAGAAAAAAAAGCAAATGTTATGGGTAATCTGTATATAAATGGTGTAGCAAAATCCTACTTGCTACTGCTGGCCAAGATTTCAAGTGTTTGTGTCGCCAGAGAATCAATCTTCTCTCTCCTCAATCTTTGGCCACAGAAAACTTAGGAATAGACAAAAGTGCATTGGTTTTAGTTTAAGTGTTTGCTTTTGTTATTTAGTGTTTAAATAAATAGGGTTGAATTTAACCATAAACTACGGGCAAGGGAAGGACATGCATGAAGTAAAACTATAAGGAGAGCTTATGAAAAGAGAGAATTTCCCTGTTGCCCCTCCCAAAAAAGTTAATTTTTGAGCTGCTATGATGTGATTCAGATGTGTTAGCTGGTGTATGGTAACATGGGGAAAGTTAGGTCAGGGCTACATACAGGGCTGGCTCCAGGCACCAGCTTATCAAGCAGGTGCTTGGGGCAGCAACTCTGGAGCGGGGCAGCACTTTAAGGTATTCAGCGGCAATTCGGTGGAAGGTCGATCCCTCACTCCCGCTCGGAGTGAAGGACCTCCCGCTGAATTGCCGCAGATTGCGATTGTGGCTTTTTTTTTTTGGCTGCTTGGGGCAGCAAAACCCCTGGAGCCGGCCCTGGCTACATATTTTGTTAAGTATGCTATAATACTGTATATTCTTACTTTCAGGCTCTGTTGATAACTTCATGGGATTAATATATACTCCCAGCAAAAGAAACATTTTATTTTGTGTTTTGGGGGGGAGGAAAATAGAAGATAATGTCTGTAAAGAGCTATTACAGTGTGAAAAATATTCAATAGGCACAGTTTAAGACCAGTTGCTGCAAAAATGTTCTCTATTCAAAACATTTTTCAATTTTACTTTGATGTAAGTAATCTTATGTTATCATCAGTTTTTCTTATATTACTCCTATAACTTTATTCTGTATTATTTCTTCAGTCTTCTGAGGTAAATACTTGACATTTTAATGAAGATATGTTATTCTACCCTGGTAACGGTGAAAGAATTATAGAGAATGTATTTCTTTTTGATGTACAGCTCAAAAGCACATCTCTTGCTGACGGGGATAAGGTCGCCTGTCATAAAATTGTATTTGCTGTCCAAAAATTGATACGTAACAGTAAAAATTGTGAAACACTTTAAAACGTAAGATGCGTGATAGAGCTGTTGACCTTTTCTTCAGCAGAGGTAATACAGATAGCATCACCAATATGTTCTCAAAATATATGCGGCATTTTTGCAGAGCAAAGGTAACAGCCTTTGGTTAGATGATAATAAATGTATTTGTTTATTTTTGGCTTTTTATTCTTTTTACATGTATTGTCCATTTAGGAAATGTATATCTTGTCATGGTGCTGTGTCATTTATCTACCAGTGGATTCAACTGGAATGGATAGTACTTAGCTCCTCACGAGAGGCTTGCCACCGCAGGATCAAGCATGATCTTGAAGAGAGATTGAAAAGATTGTGACTGTTTAGTTTAGCGAGAGATGAATAAGGGTACATCCACACTGCCCGCCAGATCGGCAGGTAGAGATCGATCTATCGAAGATTGATTTATGGCATCTGAACGCGCTTCTCATCGACTCCGGAACTCCACCAGGGTGAGAGGTGGAAGCGGAGTCGATAGGGGAGCCATGGCCATCAACCCTGCACCGTAAGGACGGGAGGTAAGTCGAAATAACATATGTTGATTTCTACGCTATTCTCGTAGCTTAAGTTGCGTATCTTACATCGACCCCTCCGCCCAGTGTAGACCAGGCCTAAAAGGAGACCTGAGGTATATGAAATATTGAATGAATTGGCTAGAGAAGGTAGATCAGATACTTCTATTTACCATTTCTCATTGTACAAGAACAAAGATAATATTTAAAAGTAGCAAGTTTAAGGCTGATAAATAGAGATACTTCTCTATCTAATGTCTGATAAATTTGTGGTATTCATTGTCACAAGCTATCACAGCAGCCAAGACCTTAGTATGATTTTTAAAAAAGAATTACCCATCTATATGGATAATGAGACCATCCATAGTCCACATTAGACATGAAATGGATAGAGATTTTGGGGCCCATTGTAACTTTAACTGATATGAACTAGCAAGAAACTTTGCCTCTGGGCTGCTTATTCCACCACTGCTCATTATGGTGGTTCTTACATCTTCCTCTGAAGCATATAGTACTGAACCTCATCAGACACAGAATATCAGACTAGATAGTCCTCAGGTCTGATCAAATATGGTGATGTCTATGTTTCTCTGTTGCATGGATCTAATTCTGCACTATTCAAATCAATAAGCATTTTGCCATTGATTTCAGCAGGAGCAGGATAGTGTTTCAAATGAGCAAGAGAAGCGGAAGAGGCAGGTCACTTAGATTGTAAGCTTTTGTAGACAGGACTGTCTTAGTTCTGTGATTGCACAGTGCCTAGCACAATGGAGCTCTCATGTATAATTGGGAACCATAAGTGCTACCATAATATAAATACATAATAATAAACTGTACAATCCAAAAACCACTGTAGCATGAGTCATTTTGAACTACCTTTGATCAAGAATGCCACAAACCTAAGCTTATGAAAACCACTTTCGAATTTTAAAAGAAATTGAATGTGGAAATTAAATTTAATATTTATGCTTATTTCCTGTCCATTGTTACCCATTTTTTCTGTTTTTTGGTTATAGACCTGACATTTGTGATGACACTAATGAGGATATTCCTAAAATCTCTTGCTGAATGAGGAAGCCTGCAAATAGCCCCACAGACACAAAGCAGCAGCTGATGTCTGAGGAAGTTTGCAGAGCTAGAAAGAGGCAGATTTAGAGGGCAGAGCACTGTATTTATAAGGCATGCATTGGTATCATGCACATTTTAAAACACGCACATGGGGTACTCAGAATATTAAAGCAACATCCGTTAACCCTGCTGCATGCCTTAGGAGGTGTGCATGTCTGCATGCTTCCAAGCTACTACAAGTCATTTGTTGTACAGGCTGTTCCTGGTGCCTGTGGAGTTCCCTGGTCTCTGCAGATTTCCCTCTGCCCAGTTACACTGCCAGCTTGCTGAACAAGGAGGTGAACCCTTGGACCTGCTCAAATCAGTGATTGGTGTGGAAGCCAAATTCCTTCTTTCCCTGATCAGTTCTCTAGTTTGCTTGCTCTCAGGCGCATTCTCCATGCTAGGTCATGTTGATCTTTTTGAAGCTGTCAGTGTTGGGTACCTCTATAGCCTTGGCTTTAGAAAAGGTAGGGTGTGTGTTTGATCTAAGATGAAGAGAAAGGGCAGTAGCACTGGGTGAGGGGCTCTGGTATCACTTATTGTGCACCCTGACACTACTGCAATCTATCTTTCCACCTGCTACTCCCCCATTCTCTGGAACATGGTGGGAACATAAAATAGGGTAAATGCAGGTGGGTTGAACATCATGATGAATAAAATCTATAATTGGAAACATCTGATCAGCATGAAACAGAAACTCAGGCAGTTGGTAAAAGAAAAAGTCTCAATAAAAACGCCAGTGGATCGTGGGCATTTATAGGTATCTGATGTTATTTTGAATAAAGCTGTATAACTGCATTAAACTCCAGCAGTGCATGAATTTCCAATTATTTTATGTCACAGTAGCAGTATTCATCTGAGAACTAATTAAAGTATTCTAGAACAAAATTGGGTCGGTGGGCTGAGTGATTTTTGTTTTGTTGATTGGTTGTTTTTGTGTGTAGGTTTTTTCTTTAAGATTGTCTTTGTCCATTTTATGGTATCCAGTCCATTTGTTTGCAATGAAATGGTGAAAAGTAGGAGGATTGGCTACAATTAACAAATGACTGCATGCATGCTCAATTTGTGATATTGAATAATAATGAGAATTTATTCTCTAAATTTCTTATTATTGTTTAATTAGTTATGCTGAAGATTATAGCACCAGATGTGAGAAGGGTAAAAAGACAGTTTTGACTGGTGGGTCTATGAAGATATGAATACTTTGAGGTCATTCCATCAATCATGACCAATTTTAAATGAAATATGAAAAAGGCACCCTGATTCTCACTAATGAAGATATCACCAAAGCCAGATATCTTTATATTTCTATGGAAATGGATTCTTTGCTGCCAGATGCCTTCTGCATAACAGCTAAAATTGCCTTTCACAATGATGCTTTTCACTTCTTCCGCAGCTTACATTGAGCTAGTAATAAAAATAATTGGAGATATACCAATCTCCTAGAACTGGAAGGAACCTTGAAAAGTCATTAAGCCTTTACTAGCAGGACCAAGTACTGATTTTTGCCCCAGATGCCTAAGTGGCCCCCTCAAGGATTGAACTCACAACACTGGGTGTAGTAGATCAATACTCAAACCACTGAGCTATCCCTCCCCTCTCAGGTCAGTAAAATTAGTACAGGATGTAATATGAAACTTTGTTGCAGAATCCCATATGGTTTAAACTGGTGGTTTTAGTTAGATACAGACTCAATAAAACCATCAAAATTTCAGCTATGACCCTTATTACAATAACTACAAAATTAATGATCTTGGCCTATTACTTGAGCAAACAACGTACTTTGTGCTTTTCTTTTACTAATTCAGGGGCTACCAAAATGTACATGAACATGACAGATTTTCTGTGTTTAGAGAATAACTTGAAATCTTTATTAAAGCAACTTGGTTATTCATTTAAAAATATTGGGTAAATAATTTTAAATATATCATTTACATGACCGACCTGGTGCTTATCCAGGGCCTAATCTAACTTTCATTGAAAATTGTTGACTACAATGGAAACTGAATCAGGTCTCTAATAACAAAACTTAGTATTTTATGCAGATAGATGGGAAAAATAATCAAGAACAAAGCTATATCCAAAGGCAAAGGAGTATAGAGATAGGGTATGACAATGCTCTTTTTAAAAAAAATATGAATCTTAACAATGTAATTATTTATCTGGTACACCATCATGTAGTATCTTTAACCAATAGGGTCCCAATCTTCTTCCTACTGCAGTCAATGTCAAATCACCTGCTGAATTAAATGATATCAGGATTGGGCCTAAGAATTTTAATAAATCGTAGAGATACATGAGAGATTTCATAGATTTACCATGGCAAATATACAAAGATTTCACAGTTTTCCAAAGACTAGTATAAAAAGATACAAAATCACAAAGTCAATTTTGCGATTAAAATGATTTTGAAATGTTGACAGTTAGCTTTAATGAATACAAATAATGGCAAATAGATGTTGCTGCATCTGAAATGTTTATGTTATAATGAGGAGATTGACATTCAAAAGTGTACACTGCTAACTCTAAGGATTTTTGTGAAAAATGGAATAAACATTGATTGCTTTTGCTGACAAATCTAAAAAAAACCACATTTTTTGTAAAATAGAGTTTTAAGATGTTTTATGGCTGCTAGTGTTAACCTTGGAGTATACATTATATCACACACATGTAAATCTGTCATGTCCCGTTAACTCAGTTTAGCTGGAGTTTGCCAGACTTTCTTCTGACTGTATAATCACATAGACACTTCTAATACTGCATATGAACTGAAAATGACTTTATATAAATGTTGCCAATATGATAGTCTTTAGTTATTTTAATTACTGCACAGGGTTTTGTTTTGTTTTCAAGATAGGTTTTTTTTTTAAATTTTCTGTGTGTCTCCTAGCAGTAGCATATCTAATTACACTATCCTTTGTGTGTATTTCAAAGCATTCCTTACTATATCAATAGAGGAGGATGGATTTCCTGTTCACCAATATAGAAATCCTGAATCTGTTTTAATATTTTCTGGAAGCTCCATATCTTCCCATATGCTATGTTTTAAACATAAGTAATTAATTATAGCTACAGTCTTATGTTAGCACACATCAAAAAACACATATTTTGAATTTTTGACTGCGGCTCCTAACATTAGTAGACCATACAGCATGGCAGGATTTGTGGCCATTTGAAAAATCACACTTCTTATTTCCTATTTAGCACCATGTCTCCCCCCATACTTCTGTAAGGATGAAATTCATCCCAATGTAGAGGACTGACATAAGGCCTTCAGCAACACCTAAGCTCCACCTAAAATGCACAATGATGTGGAAAGAGCACCTGGTTGACCTATTTCTTCCCCTGTTGATATATTGCTCTTCCACAGACCCAGTATAGATACCTGAACACACAGAGAATTATGTGAAAGAAGGGGAGAGTAGGGGCTTAGTGACACAGGGATAGCTTGCCTCCTTTCTGAATTGAAAGATGGTCCCTTCCAGGTAGGGTTCGTAAGGATCCAGTCTGGCTGTCAAGCCTATAAATATTAGGCCTGGCTGGGTTTTTGACCAAAAAACTTTCTGGTTTCCATGGAATATTTAAACTTTTTGTTGAAAATCTGAAGCCCTGCCTTCCCCACACTTTTTAGTTTCCAAAGTTTTTATTTTATGATGAAAAGTTGATTCCCCCCCTCGATTTTTGTCAAAAAGTTCTGCAACGAGGGGGTCGGGGAGATGGATTCCAGTCACCTCCAATAATTATACAACTGAAGATAAAATACTAAAACCTCAAAAATCTGAGAAATTCACACATAAGCCATTCATTAAATGGTAGTTAAAGTGGAAAGAATGTTAATACTGTACTTCCCACCAGTTATTTTTAACCTGCATATTTCTCTTTCTCTTTCTAAATGTGATTCTAAATGGACATTTGCTCCTGAGGTATCCAACCCACTGTTAACTTTTACAAACAGCATACATATTCACAACTATGCATCTAAAACCATAGATTGATCAATTATCCAAATAAAGGGGTACAATTAAGCATGAGTGAGCTGTAGAAATTGGCTGGGGTAATAACAGGTTTCAGAGTAGCAGCCATGTTAGTCTGTATCCGCACAAAGAACAGGAGTACTTGTGGCACCTTAGAGACTAACAAATTTATTACAGCATGAGCTTTTGTGAGCTACAGCTCACTTCTTCGGATGCATAGAATGGAACGCACAGACAGGAGATATTTATACATATACATGCTGAAATAAATTTGTTAGTTTCTAAGGTGCCACAAGTACTCCTGTTCTTTTTGCTGGGGTAATAGTGAATGGTCCGTTGTATAATGAGAAATTTACTAAGGGTATGTGTCTACATTGCAGTGTAAGCCTAGAGCTTGAGCATATACCCTCATTTGTAACCACCGGTTAGGAATTATTGAACCTTGTGTCCATGTCTGACAATCCAGTATCTTCACTGTATGATGAGGGCCCGAATCCAACCACCCATATCTCAGACTTCCCAGCATCCTCCCAAAATGTGGCCACTCTAGCCCCTTGTTTGTGGGTGCAGTGTGGGAAAACTTGACTGTCCACCAAAGTTGTCTGTCTAGAGAACAAAGAAAGTTGGCCATTGGAAAACTTTTGGCAGAGTCCCGTTGCACAAATCCATTGAGGGTCTGTCTACACTGCAAAGCAACAGGGCTTGAACCCTTGGTCTTGCTTTGACTCAGGCTTGGACTTTCCAGGCACCTCAGGGTCCTGAGTCCTTGAGTCTGAGCCCTGCATTAGAGCTATTTGTGTGCAAACAGAAGGAGGGTTAGGTCTGAGCTTGAGTTCAAACCCCATATTTACGCTGGAGATTAGACATGCCCTAAGACACCTAAATTAGGGGATTTTAGTGTATGTGTGACTTGGAGTTTAATAAAACTATTTTACTTAGTTAGAAGCCATAGTGCTAGCACTCATGTTACCTTTAATTATCTTTATTAACATAGTTTGGGGGATGGAAGTAGAGGAGGAAAGACTAATGTTGATCTAATCTATAGCAAATAATGTTCATTATGCATATTGTTATTATTCTCTTGACTAATTATTTCTGAATAATTGTTTTCATTATTTGACCCACCCAATTCTTTGCCTTAATTTGCATCAGTTTGATAAAGTTCTTGTGCTGGGGCAGAATTGAGCAGTCCTTTGTAACACTGAGATTTGTACCTCATGTTCTGCACATGAGTAGGATATCATCTAGCCACGTACGTTGCCCCATATAGTGGATAAATGTGGCAGAACTCCAATTTTTCAGTGACTGAGATTCTTCTTCCTTTCAGTAATTAGGCAATTGTTTTTCTTATTAAAAAAATGCTGTCATTCTTGCACTAATCATTTAATTATAAAAAACAAACAAAATATAAACTCCTTTAACTTAAAGTTAAGATTGCTATAATAATCCAGAAAGACCCCCTAATATATCTGTTTATGTAATATTGAAGGGCCAAAACAGCTTCTGCAATATGGTATAGAAAATATAGTGTAAAGAAGTAGTAGATCACTATTTCCATGTAATCATAGGTGTAGTGACAAAGTTCCTCCTCTACCTTGGTGGGTCCTGCGCTTACTGGCAGATTTGTTCACCTCAGTGATCTTCCCCACAGTCTGGATCAACTCTTCCTGTGTCTGATCAGGAGTTGGGAGGTTTGGGGGGAACCCAGGCCCATCCTCTACTCCGGGTTCCAGTCCAGGGCCCTGTGGAGTGCAGCTGTCTATAGTACCTCCTGTAACAGTTGCATGATAGCTACAACTCCCTGGGCTACTTCCCCATGGCCTTCCCCAAACACCTTCTTTATCCTCACCACAGGACCTTCCTCCTGGTGTCTGATAACACTTGTACTCCTTAGTCCTCCAGCAGCGCATCACACTCACACTCACACTCACACTCACACTCACACTCACACTCACACTCACACCCTCCTTGCACCTCTTGCTCCCAGCTCCTCACACACACTTCCTCTCCTCTGGCTCCCCACTCCCTGACTGGAGTGAGTTCCTTTTTAAACCAAGGTGCCCTGATTAGCCTGCCTTGATTGGCTGCAAGTGATCTAATCAGCCTGTGTGCCTTAATTGGTTCTAGCAGGTTCCTGATTACTCTAGTGCAGCCCCTGCTCTGGTCCCTCAAGGAGCAGAAGCCTGCTTCTCCTGGGGCCAGTACTGGCTCTCCCTTTGACTGCTCTGCTGTAGAGGAAGGAGGGAGAGGGCTGCTGCTGCTGCTGCTGTTCCTGCTGGGTACTGGGCCCTCGCTGCTGCTGTTTCTGCTGCTGTTCCTGCTCCTGCTGCTCCCCTGGCTGGGCTAGACACCACCACCCACCCCTCTCTCTGCTGTCTGTTTGCTGGCTGGCTGGTGGTTCCCACTCCCCCCTCTGTTCCTCCACCTACAGCCCCGGGGGGGGGGGGCTGCTGGCCTGCTTTCCAGAGAGGAGGAGAGTGAGGGACCCCAGCTCTTGTTGCTGAGGACACCATCCTCTGAGCGGGGTCCCTCCTGCCTGGACACCAGACCACCACCACCTGGAGCAGCTGGGGCAGTTGCTGAGGAGCTGTTGGTGCCCGGAGGAGGAGAGGAAGGAGACGAGGACTGCCTGCTGCTGGGAAACCACGTAAAGACCACTGTGGAGGGGGCTTTTCTGGACTGAGTCTTTTTCGAACTGTGCTCTTGTGGTGGGGGTTTGGACTGTGTCTGCTGGGGCACCGGGGGTGTGGCTTGGAGCCTGCCCCCCGTCCATCCGTGTCCCCCGTTGCCCCCACCACCATCGTTGCCCCCTCCACCACCCCGCTGGCTGTTTTCCTTCTGCTTTGGACTCCTCCCTCTGGGTCTGAGCTGCTCGCCTGGCTCACCACGCCCACTTCCACCATTTGGGCCTGCAGCAGCAGCAGCCAAACATTGACTTTTTGGCACGAGTGCCTGTGGGTGCACCACCTCCCCCCTCCTCCTGGACTGATCCCCTGCTCTTTGCCACATTTGTCCACCCCACCTATCTCCCTCTGCCGCCTGATAGTTCTGCCCCGGCCCTGCAGCTGTCCCTGTGGTCCCCCTACCCCAATCCCAGCTCGCCCTTTCCCCCAACCCTGTGCTCCCCCAGCCCTGATCGGTCCCCCCCCCGTGCGCCCATGTCCCCTCCCAGGCGCTTGTGCCCTTCCCCATTTGGTTTCCCCTTGTTCACTGCACTCCCCCTCTACTGTTGCCCCCCCGCTCCCCTAGTGCAACTGGAGGAGCCGGAACCCCCCTCTGCGTTGGTGCCCTGAAACAATCCCACCCTTAGGTCCTTGGTTGCTCCCTACGCCCCTTTAGCCTTCCCCTTCTGGCGCCCTCCTCCCCTGCCTGCAGCCTAGCGGGGAGGGGTGGCCGCCTCCTCTCCTTCCCCTCCCCTCGCTCTTTGCCCCCCTCCCCGCTCTCGTTATGGCGGGGGACGCGGCGGGGGAGACCTCTCGCGATGCTCCCACTGCCCCTCCTCCACCTGCCCCCGTGTCCACTGCCCAAGCCTCTACCTCGACCGCCGCTGCCGATCCACCTACCACCGCCCCTGCTCGGGCACCGGCGGCGGCGAGTACTGGGGAGACCTCCGTTGCTGCCACGTCTCTCGCCCCTTCTGATTCGGGGGGAGCCCCCCCAGCCGGTGGGAAGGGTCGGGGTGGGAAGAAGGGTAAGGGCCCTGCTAGAAAGGCCAGGCCCTCCATGGCGGAGACTGCCCCCGCTGCCGCAGCCCCGCTACTGGCTGCGGCATCCCTCCCCGCTGTTCCCTCCACTAGCTCTGCAGGTGTCCCTCCCCTGACCCTCAGGGCGTACGCCCAGGTGGCGGCGGCTCCCCCGCCTGCTGCTGTTCCTCCGACCACTGCTTCCGCCAACATCTACAGCGGCCGGGGCCCCTTTCCCACTTTGACCAGGAAGCACGGCGTCCGTTGCCTCCTGGTGCCCGCCTCGCCCCACGTGGAGACCTCCGAGCGGGCGTTGGCCAGGGTGGTGGGGCCCACGGCCATCGTGGCGGCCTCCAAAATGTACAGGAAGGTGGTCTTCTTCCTAGCATCGGAGGCTGCCACCCAGGAAGCGGTAGAGACAGGCCTGGCGGTGGGAGGTGTGTTCGTCCCCCTGGAGCTGCTGGAAGACCTGGCGGTCCGCCTAATCTTGACCTCCGTCCTCCCTTCCTGCCCAATGCCGCCCTGTTGCCCACCCTTTCTGTCCTGGGATGCCCCATCTCCGTCATCAGCCCTCTCCCCTTGGGATGCAAGGAACCCGCCCCGCGTCATGTTCTCTCGTTCCGCCGGCAAGTGCAGCTTCAACTGCCGCTGGCGGCGCGTGGCGGAGAGGCGCTCGAGGGGTCCTTTCTGGTCCCTTACCAGGGAGCCCACTACCGGGTGCATTACTCAACGGGGGAGGCCCGGTGCTACCTCTGCCTGGCAATGGGGCACGTCCGGAGGGACTGTCCCTTGGCCCAGCACGGAGGAGCGTCCGGGACCCCCGAGCCCCGGCAAGGCGCCGGCCCTGTCATCGCTGGTCCCCCTGGCTGCCTGGCACCCGAAGCTGCCCCTCTTCCTCCTTCTCGGTCCACCTCTGTGGAGGAGGGTGTGGCGGAGCTACCGCCGGATGTGGGAGAGGGCTCATCCCAGGGGGAATCCTCCCCAGTTTCTGCTGTCTCACCACTGCCTCCCCGAGTCCCTGAGCCATTGCCCTTGCCCCCGAGCCGACCCCTGTTAGCCGGCCCCCGGATGATACCATGGAGGGCAGGTCCTTAGTGCAGGGGAAGCGGGGTAAGCGGAAGGCTCGACTTTCCTTACATCCTTCGGATTCGGAGGCCTCCCGGAGGAGCAGGAAGGGGGGCGCCGATGTCGAGTCTTCCGCCTTGTCCCCTGATGACTCCCAGTTTGTGGTGCCGGCTGGGGATGCCGTGGCAGCACCGGAAGGTGACACCGCCCCTGCTCCGGGGTCCCTTTCCGTGGAAGCCCCCGAGGGAGCTTCTCTTGTCCCCTTCCCACTTGACGCCTCTGAGAGCGCCGCGGTGGGTATCGCCCCGGGTGCTGGTGGGGAGGGCCCTGGGGTGGTTGCCAGTGATCTCTCTCCCATCTACGAGGAGGTCGAGGCCCTGGGTTTGACCCCGGTCACGCAGGGGGAGGACGACCCTCTGCCGGTGGGCATCGATCTGGGCAATCTCACAACAGCCCCCCTGTCCCTGAGTTCCCTTCCCCTAACTGCTGCATCTGCTCCCACCTTTGAGGGTCCCCTGGAATCTTTCATCGACCCGGCTGCAGGTGGCACTCTGTTGACAGCCGCCGAGCCCCTTGAGGCAACGGCCAGTGCCCCGCTGCCGAGACCCGCTTCCCAGGGGTTGTCCCTCTTGGGTGTGGAGGACCTGCCTGGCCAGGAGGAGCCACTGTCCGGTGGCTCGAATATGGAGGCTCTGGATCCTGCCTCTACCTCCTTCCCGGATTCTCTCCTTGATCCCCGCCCTACTCCTGTTGGCTCTGTCCTTGTCCCCCCCACCTCCTGTGATGCCAGTGCTGCCCCTGGGAACACCTCCCAGGGAGCGGCTTCACTAGTTTCTTACTGTCCTGACCCCCCAGGGGCTGCTGTTCTCCTTCCACCACCCCTTCTTGAATCTGGGAGCTGGGCGGGTCGTGTGGCGTCGGCCCATTTGCTGCCACGTTGGGGGTCTGCCCCCTGCCTACCTGCCTCGGTGGGCCGCGGGGCTGTGACGGAGGCCCCACTGGGGGACAATCATCGATCAGTGACCTCACACCCACCATGCGCTGAGGGAGGAGCTGCGGGAGTTCCTTGAGGACGTCTGTGGCTCCCAGAACAAAGTCCATCTTGCACTCCAGCGGTGGGAGGATTTCCATCAGGTCCTCCGGGCCGTGAGGGCCCTCATGGGGGAGGGAAAGAGGACCGGGAAGCAGGCCGCCACAGCCTACCGGCGGGTCCGTGTCTTCCGTGACTCTTTACTCATCTACGGGGTAGGTCACTAATTGCTGCGCGGCCTGCCGGAGGCCGTGGGCGTGTCTGCCAGCGAGGATCCCCCCCAGCCCTCCTCATGGCGCCGATCATCCTTGCCACCTTAAACACCCGAGGCTGTAGGATGGGTCTCCGCAGAAGCCAGGTGCTCTCCTTCCTCCGGGAGGGAGTGTACTCTGTGGTTTTCCTGCAGGAGACTCATACGGATCCGGCCGCTGAAGCTAGCTGGCTGCTGGAGTGGGGGGATGGGGCCTACTTTAGCCACTTCTCGGTCTGCGCGGCTGGAGTGGCGACCCTGTTCTCCCCCAACCTACGGCCCAAGGTGTTGGGGGTCGCCGAGGCTGTGCCGGGTCGCCTGCTGCACCTCCGGGTCCATATGGAGGGGCTTGTGGTTAATCTCATCAACGTTTACGCCCCTACATCGGGCCCGGAGAGGCTGCGTTTCTATAGCAGGCGTCTGCCTTCCTCAGCTCCCTGGATCCTCGAGAGTGCCTGGTCCTGGGAGGGGACTTTAACACCACCCTCGAGGAACGGGACCGCTCGGGGACCGAGCAGTGCCCGGCCGCCGCGGACGTCCTCCGGGATATCATCGACCGCCACTCCCTGGTGGACGTCTGGCGCGACCACCACCCAGATGACGTCTCGACGTTCACCTTCATCCGGGTGGAGGCCCATCAGTCGCGCCACTCCCGGCTGGACCATATTTACCTGTCACGTTTCCACATTTCACGGGCCCACTACTCCAGCGTTTGGCTGGCTCCCTTTTCAGATCACCACCTTGCCACCGCAGAGGCATGCCTTTTCCTCGGCGCGGCGGTGGTGGGATCTAGGGAAGGTGCTCTCCCGGCTCTTCTGCCGTGACTACACTAGGGGTGCCAGCCGATGGAGGGATGCGGCGATAGGGCAGTTGGAGCGGGAGGTCTTGGAGCTGGAGAGGCGTCTGGCCGCCAGCCCCGAGGATCCATCCCTCTGCGGAGCGTGCCGGGAGAAGCGGGAGGAGCTCCGGGCCGTCGAAGACCATAGGGCCCGGGGTGCTTTTGTTCGATCTCGCATCCACCTCCTTCGGGAGATGGATCGTGGCTCCCGCTTCTTCTATGCCCTGGAGAAAAGGAGGAGGGCCAAGAAGCACGTCTCCTGCCTCCTGGCGGAGGACGGCACCCCCCCTCACGGATCCGGCAGAGATGTGCAAGAAGGCCAGGGCCTTCTACGCAACTCTTTTCTCCTCGGATCCGACCGATCCTCATGCTTGCGGAGGGCTCTGGGACGGACTCCCGACGGTCAGCACAGGTGACCGGGACCGGCTAGAGCTGCCTCTCACTCTGGCCGAGTTCTCGGAAGCCTTCCGTCGCATGCCCACCAATAAATCTCCGGGCAAGGACGGGCTGACTGTGGAGTTCTACTGCGTGTTCTGGGACCTCCTCGGCCCAGACCTGGTCACCATCTGGGCCGAGTCATTGCAGGGCGGCGTCCTCCCTCTCTCATGCAGGGGAGCTGTGCTCGCCTTATTGCCGAAGAGGGGGGACCTCCGCGACTTACGGAATTGGCGGCCCGTCTTGATCCTCAGCACGGACTACAAAATTGTTGCGAAGGCCATCTCGATGCAGCTAGGGTCCGTGCTGGCGGACGTGGTCCATCCAGACCAGACCTACACCGTCCCGGGCCGCACCATCTTTGATAACCTGTATCTGGTCCAGGACCTTCTGGAATTAGGGTGTAGGGATGGTCTGTCATTCGCCCTCTTGTCCCTGGATCAGGAGAAGGCGTTTGACAGGATGGATCACGGGTATCTCCTGGGCACACTGCGAGCGTTCGGCTTCGGACCCCAGTTTGTGGGTTTTCTCCAGGTGCTGTACGCTTCTGCGGAGTGTCTGGTCAGGCTCAACTGGACCCTGACCGAGCCGGTCAGCTTTGGGCGGGGAGTGCGACAGGGGTGCCCCCTCTCGGGCCAGCTGTACGCTCTGGCGATCGAGCCCTTCCTCTGTCTCCTCCGCAAGAGGTTGACGGGGTTGGTGCTTCGGGAGCTGGGGCTGCGGCTGGTCCTGTCGGCGTACGCTGACGATGTGCTCCTCGTGGTCCAGGACCCTGGTGACTTGGGGTGGGTGGAGGCTTTCCAGGCTGTGTATTCGGCGGCCTCCTCCGCCCGGGTCAACCGGGTCAAGAGCTCTGGCCTGGTGGTGGGGGACGGGTGGCAGGTGAGCTGCCTCCCACCCACGCTTGAGGCCATCCAGTGGAGCGCGAGTCCGCTGCTCTATCTCGGCATTTACCTTTCTGCCACGCATCCGTCTCCGCTGGAGAACTGGCAAGATTTGCAGGGCAGGGTGACGGCGCGGCTCCGGAAATGGACAGGACTACTCCGGTGCCTCTCCCTTCGGGGGAGGGCACTGGTGCTTGATCAGCTGGTCCTGTCCATGCTCTGGTACCGGCTCAACACCCTAGTCACGGCACCAGATTACCTGGCCAACCTCTGGACAGCGATTCTGGAGTTCTTTTGGCCAGGGACGCACTGGGTCTCTGCAGGGGTCCTCCATCTGCCCCTGGAGGAGGGGGGGCAGGGCCTGAAGTGCTTATGCACTCAGGTCCATGTCTTCCGCCTCCAGGCCCTGCAGAGGCTCCTGTTTGGTGCGGGGTAGTCCGGTGTGGATCGTATTGGCGCACGCATTCCTCCGCTGCTTCCGAGGGCTCCGATACGACCGGCAGCTCTTTTACCTCCATCCAAGAGGTCTTCCGCGAGACCTCTCCGGGCTGCCGGTCTTCTACCAAGACCTTCTCTGGACCTGGAAGCTCTTTTCAACAACCAGGTCCATGGCGGCCACCGTGGGGGTTGACCTCCTCGCGGAGCCCCTGCTACACAATCCCCAGCTTCGTGTGCAGGTGGCGGACTCCACCACGGTGCGACAGAGGTTGATCTTGGCGGGAGTCACCAGGGTTGGAGACCTCCTGGACTACGATCGGGGCGACTGGCTGGATCCCCTGACGCTTGCTTAGCGCATGGGGCTCTCCAGACCTCATACTCCCCAGCGCGTACATCAGGAGGTGAAGGCCGCTTTACTGCCTGCTGCTCGGGCTTACCTCGACCGGGTCCTGCGAGAGGGCACGCCCCGCCCACCCTCCACCCCAGACCCCATGGGCATTTTTATCGGGCCCTTGCCCCGTGGACCCAATCGGCATGATCTGCAGCCTGTTCTGCAGCCTGATCTGCAGCCTGTTCTGTTCCAGACCGCGCCACAGAAACATCTGTACACGCTCGTGCTCCATACCCTTCACTACCTCACCCTCGCGTCCCGCCCTGATACCAAATGGTGGGACCTCCTGCCACCTCTCGAGGGTGAGGAGCCCCGGTGGGCCAGCTTGTACTCTGCCCTGGTCCTGAGGCCCGCCGGGGATATCAGTTGGCTGCTCTTTCACTGGGCCATGAGCACGGGCGTGTACTTGGCGCAGTTCACGTCTGTCCCTAGCACCTGCCCTTTCTGTGGTGAGAAGGAGACCTTGGCACACGTTTATTTGGAGTGCACCAGGTTGCAGCCCCTGTTCCGGCTCCTCCTGAATATTTTCCTGCGTTTTTGGTTGCACTTTTCCCCTCACCTTTTTATATACATGCTCCCCATCCGTGGCCCCACAAAGTCGCGGGATCTCCTTCTCAACCTCCTCTTGGCCCTGGCCAAACTGGCCATCTACAACACCAGGGAGAGGAGGTTGGCCGACGGGATTTCCTGCGACTGTAAAGCCTATTTCCGTTCCTCCGTATGATCACGCATCCGGGCAGAGTTCCTCTGGGCGGCGTCCACTGGCTCCCTTGACGCCTTTGAGGAGCAGTGGGCGTTGTCTGGGGTTCTCTGCTCGGTGTCCCCATCAGGTTCCCTTCATTTAGCCCTATGACTTCACTCCCGATCCTGTTTTTTCGTTAGTTGTCCCACATAATTACTTGGTGTCCCAGAGCTGTGGGTCCTCCCCTTAGGCTGGGGGAAGGCCCTTTAGAAGTGGGCGGGCTTTGCCCGCCTACCCCCACTGGATGCCAATAGGACCGCTCTGCTGTAGAGGAAGGAGGGAGAGGGCTGCTGCTGCTGCTGTTCCTACTGGGTACTGGGCCCTCGCTGCTGCTGCTGTTGCTGTTTCTGCTGCTGTTCCTGCTCCTGCTGCTCCCCTGGCTGGGCTAGACACTCCCCCCTTTCTCTGCTGTCTGTTTGCTGGCTGTCTAGTGGTTCCCCCGCACCTCAGTTACTGCTGTTTTTCCACCTACAGGCCCTGGGGGTGGGGGTGGGCTGCTGGCCTGCTTCCCAGAGAGGGAGGGAGTGAGGGACCCTGGCTCTTGTTGCTGAGGTCGCCATCTGAGCGGGGTCCCTCCTGCCCGGACACCAGCCCACCACCACCTGGAGCTGCTGGGGTACTGTGGCTGTTGCTGGGGAGCTGTTGGTGCCCGGAGGAGGAGGAGGAGTAGAAGAGGACCACCTGCTGCTGGGAGACCATGTGAAGACCACTGTGGAGGGGGCTTTTCTGGACTGAGTCTTTTTCGAACTGTGCTCTTGTGGTGGGGGTTTGGACTCTGTCTGTTGGAACACCGGGGGTGTGGCGTGGAGCCTGCCCCCGGTCCATCCTTGTCCCCTTTCGCCCCCACCACCATTGTTGCCCCCTCCACCACCGCCACTGGCTGTTTTCCTTCTGCTTCGGCCTCCTGCCTTTGGGACTGAGCTGCTCGCCTGGCTCACCACGCCCACTTCCATCATTTGGGCCTGCAGCAGCAGCAGCCAACCATTGAATTTTTGGCACAAGTGCCCGTGAGCGCACCTCCCTCGCTCCCTGGGCTGACCCCCTCCCCTTTGCCACATTTGTCTGCCCCACCCATTTCCCTCTGTGGCCCTGATAGTCCTACCCCAGCCCTGCAGCTGTCCCCGTGGTCCCTCTACCCCATTCCCAGCTCGCCCTTTTACCTCGCCCCCACACTGTGCTCCCCCAGCCCTGATTGGTCCCTCCCCTCGTGCACCCACGCCCCCTCCCATGTGCTTGTGCCCTTCCCCATTTGGTTTCCCCTTCTTCACTGCACCCCCCCTCTGCCATGGTCCCCCCTGATCCCTTAGTGCAACTAGAGGAGCCGGAACTCCCCTCTGCGTCGGTGTCTTGAAACCCTCCCACTCCTAGGTCCTTGGCTGCTCCACACGCCCCTTTAGCCCTCCCTTTCTGGCGCCCTCCTCCCCTGCCTGCAGCCTAGCAGGGAGGGGTGCTTGCCTCCTCTCCTTCCCCTCCCCTCACTCTTTGTCCCCCTCCCCATTCTCGTTATGGTGGGGGACGCAGCGGGGGAGGCCCCTCATGATGCTCCCACTGCTCCTCCTCCACCTGCCCCCGTGTCCACTGCCCAAGCCTCTACCTCAGCTGCTGCTGCCGATCCTCCTACCACCGCCCCTGCTGGGGCACCGGTGGCGGCGAGTACTGGGGAGATCTCCGCTGCTGCACATCCCTCGCCCCTTCCAATTCAGGGGGAGCCCCACCAGCTGGTGAGAAGGGTCGGGGAAGGAAGAAGGGTAAGGGCCTCGCTAGAAAGGCCAGGACTTCCATGGCAGAGATTGCCCCCGCTGCCGCAGCCCCACCACCGGCTGCGGCATCCCTCCCTGCTATTCCTTCCACCAGCTCTGCACCAGACCTCAGGGCGTACGCCCAGGTGGTGGCGGCCCCCCCGCCTGCCGCCGCTCCTCCGACCGCTGCTTCCACTGCCATCTACAGCGGCCGGGGCCCCTTTTCCACTTTGCCCAGGAAGCACGGCGTCTGTTGCCTCCTGGTGCACGCCTTGCCCCACATGGAGACCTACGTGATGGGGCCCACGGCCATCCTGGCGGCCTCCAAAATGTACGGGAAGGTGCTCTTCTTCCTGGCATCGGAGGCTGCCGCCCAGGAGGCGGAAGAGATGGGCCTGGCGGTGGGGGGCGTGTTCATCCCCCTGGAGTCATTGGAAGACCTGGGGGTCCGCTTAATCCTGACCTCCATTCCTCCCTTCCTGCCCAATGCAACCCTGCGGCTAGCCCTTTCTGCCCTGGGATGCCTCATCTCCGTCATCAGCCCTCTCCCCTTGGGCTGCAAGGACCCTGCCCCCCGTCATGTTCTCTCGTTCCGCCGGCAAGTGCAGCTTCAACTGCTGCCGACGGCGCGTGGCGGAGAGGCACTTGAGGGGTCCTTTCTGGTCCCCTACCAGGGTGCCCACTACTGGGTGCATTATTCAATGAGGGAGGCCCGGTGCTACCTCTGCCGGGCAATGGGGCACGTCTGGAGGGACTGCCCCTTGGCCTAGCACGGAGGAGCGTCCGGGACCCCAGAGCCCCGGCAAGGCGCCGGCCCTGTGATCGCTGGTACCCCTGGCTGCCTGGCACCCGAAGCTGCCCCTCCTTCTC
Source organism: Gopherus flavomarginatus (assembly GCF_025201925.1). Taxonomy (NCBI): domain Eukaryota; kingdom Metazoa; phylum Chordata; order Testudines; family Testudinidae; genus Gopherus; species Gopherus flavomarginatus. The sequence goes on along the minus strand of NC_066617.1, from coordinate 266,741,530 downwards.
CTTCTCGGTCCACCACTGTGGAGGAGGGTGTGGCGGAGATACCGCCGGACGTGGGAGAGGGCTTGTCCCAGGGGGAATCCTCCCCTGGTTCTGCTGTCCCACCACTGCCTCCCTGAGTCCCTGAGCCATTGCCCTTGCCCCCCGAGCTGACCCCTGTTAGCCAGCCCCCAGATGATGCCATTGATGGTTGGTCTTTAGTGCAGGAGAAGCGGGGCAAGTGGAAGGCTTGAGTCTCGTTACATCCTTCGGATTCGGAAGCCCCCCGGAAGAGCAGGAAGGGGGGCACTGATGACGAGCCTTCCGCCTTGCCCCTTGATGACTTCCGTTTTGTGGCGCCAGCTGGGAACACCATAGCAGCACCGGAAAGTAACACTGCCTCTCCTCCGGGGTCCCTTCCCATGGAAGCCCCCGAGGGATCCTCTCTTGCTCCCTTCCCCCTCGAAGCCTCTGTGAGCGCTGAGGTGGGCGTCGCCTTGGGTGCTGGCGAGGGGGGCCCTGGGGCGGTGGACGGTGATCTCCCTTCCATCTACGAGGAGATCGAGGTCCTGGGTCTGACCCCAGTCACGCAGGGGAAGGACGACCCTCTGCCAGTGGGCCTCGATCTGGGAGACTTCACCACAGCCCCCCTGTCCCCAAGTTCCCTTCCCCTAACTACTGCTTCTGCTCCCACCTCTGAAGGTCGCCTGGAATCTTCCGTCAACCCGGCTGCAGGTGGCACCCTGTTGACAGCCGCCGAGCCCATTGGGGTGACGGCCAGTGCCCCACTGCCGAGACCCGGTTCCCAGGGGGTGTCCCTCTTGGGTGTGGAGGACCCACCCTCCTTCCTAGGCAGGGACCCCGTTGACCAACATCTATCTCTGGATGCTGGGGCAGCCTCCCGTGCCACAGTGGCTGAGCTCGGCATCGTTAGGGGTCCCCTTCCCACTTCCCAGATCCCTGAGCCTGGCCAGGAGGAGCCACTGTCCAGCGGCTCAACTATAGAGGCTCCGGATCCTGCCTCTACCTCCTTCCTGGATTCTCTCCCTGATCCCCGCCCTACTCCTGTTAGCCCTGTCCTTGTCCCTACCACCTCCTGTGATGCCAGTGCCGCCCCTGGGAATACCCCGCAGGGAGCGGCTTCACTAATTTTTGCTTGTCCCAACCCACCAGGGGCTGCTGTTCTCCTTCCGCCACCCCTTTTTGAACCAGGGAGCGGGGCAGGTTGCATGGCGTCGGCCACGTCGGGGGTCTGCCCCCTGCCTGCGTACCTTGGTGGGCCACGGGGCTGTGACGAGGGCCTCACTGGGGGACAGTCATCGATCAGTGACGCGGCCCCCCAATGCGCTGAGGGAGGAGCTGTGGGAGTTCCTTGAGGACATCCGTGGCTCCCGTAACAAAGTCCAGCTTGCGCTCTGGCAGTGGGGGGATTTCCATCAGATCCTCCGGGCCGTGAGGGCCCTCATGGGGAGGGTAAGAGGACCGGGAAGAAGGCCGCCACGGCCTACCGGCGGGTCCGCCTCTTCCATGACTCTTTACTCACCTACGGGGTAGGTCACGGATTGCTGTGCGGCCTGCCGGAGGCCGTGGGCGTGTCTGCCGATGAGGATCTCCCCCAGCCCTCCTCATGGTGCCGATCATCTTTGCCACTCTAAACAGCCGGGGCTGTAGGATGGGTCTCTGCAGGAGCCAGGTGCTCTCCTTCCTCTGGGACGGGGGGGTACCCTGTGGTTTTCCTGCAGGAGACCCATACGGATCAGGCTGCTGAAGCTAGCTGTCGGCTGGAGTGGGGGGATGAGGTTTACTTTAGCCACTTCTCGGTTTGTGCGGCTGGAGTGGCGACCCTGTTCTCCCCCGGCCTACGGCCCGAGGTGCTGGGGGTCGCCGAGGCTGTGCCGAGTCACCTGCTGCACCTCCGGGTTAGCATGAAGGGGCTTGTGGTTAATCTCATCAACGTTTACGCCCCGACATCGGGCCTGGAGAGGTTGCGTTTTTATCAGCAGGCATCCGCCTTCCTCGGCTACCTGGATCCTTGTGAGTGTCTGATCCTGGGAAGGGACTTTAACACCACCCTCGAGGAATGGGACCGCTCGGGGACTGAGCAGTGCCCGGCAGCTGCGGACGTCCTTCGGGAGATCGTCGAATGCCACTCCCTGGTGAACGTCTGGCGCAACCACCACCGGGATGACGTCTCAACGTTCACCTTCGTCCAGGTGGAGGCCCATCGGTCACGCCACTCCCGGCTGGACCGTATTTACCTGTCACGTTTCCACCTTTCACGGGCCCACTCCTCCAGCATTCGGCCGGCCCCCTTTTCGGATCACCACCTTGCCACCATGACGGCCTCTCTCTGCGCGGTGAGGCCGGGGCCGGCCTATTGGCACTTTAATAATCGTTTGCTGAAGGATGTGGGCTTCGTGGAATCCTTCCGGGAGTTCTGGCTGGCCTGGCGAGGGCAGAGGCGCGCCTTTCCCTCAGCGCGGCGGCGGTGGGATCTGGGGAAGGTGCGCGCCAGGCTCTTCTGCTGTGACTACACCCGGGGCGCCAGCCGATGGAGGGAAGCGGCGATAGAGCAGTTGGAGCGGGAGGTCTTGGAGCTGGAGAGGCGTCTGGCCGCCAGCCCCGAGGATCCATCCCTCTGCGGAGCGTGCCGGGAGAAGCGAGAGGAGCTCAGGGCCCTTGAATACCATCGGGCCCGGGGTGCTTTTGTTCGATCCCGCATCCACCTCCTTCGGGAGATGGATCGTGGCTCCCGCTTCTTCTACGCCCTGGAGAAAAGGAGGAGGGCCAAGAAGCACGTTACCTGCCTCCTGGCGGAGGACGTCACCCCCCTCATGGATCCGGCAGAGATGTGCGTGAGGGCCAGGGCCTTCTACGCAACTCTTTTCTCCCCAGATCCGACCGATCCTCATGCTAGCAGAGTGCTCTAGGATGGGCTCCCGACGTTCAGCACTGGTGACCGGGACTGGCTGGAGCTGCCTCTCACTCTGGCCAAGTTCTCAGAAGCCCTCCATCGCATGCCCACCAATAAATCTTCGGGCATGGACGGGCTGATCGTGGAGTTCTACCGCGTGTTCTGGGACGTCCTCAGCCCCGACCTGGTCACCGTCTGGGCTGAGTCTTTGCAGAGTGGGGTCCTCCCTCTCTCGTGCAGGCGAGCCGTGCTTGCCTTATTGCCAAAGAGGGATGACCTCCACGACGTACGAAATTGGTGTCCCGTCTCGCTCCTCAGCATGGACTAAATTGCTGCGAAGGCCATATCGATGTGGCTAGGGTCCGTGCTGGCGGACGTGGTCCATCCAGACCAGACCTACACCGTCCCGGGCCGCACCATCTTTGATAACTTGTATCTGGTCCGGGACCTTCTGGAATTAGGGTGTAGGGATGGTCTGTCATTCGCTCTCTTGTCCCTGGATCAGGAGAAGGTGTTCGACAGGATGGATCACGGGTGTCTCCTGAGCACTCTGCGAGCGTTTGGCTTCAGACCCCAGTTTGTGGGTTTTCTCCAGGTGCTGTACGCTTCTGTGGAGTGTCTGGTCAGGCTCAACAGGACCCTGACCGAGCTGGTCAGCTTCGGGCGGGGAGTGTGGCAGGGGTGCCCCCTCTCGGGCCAGCTGTACACTCTGGCGATTGAGCCCTTCCTCTGTCTCCTCCACAAGAGGTTGACGGGGTTGGTGCTTCGGGAGCTGGGGCTGCGGCTGGTCCTGTTGGCGTACGCTGACGATGTGCTCCTCATGGTCCAGGACCCGGGTGACTTCGTGCGGGTGGAGGCTTGCCAGGCTGTGTACTCAGCAGCCTCCTCTGCCCGGGTCAACTGGGTCAAGAGCTCTGGCCTGGTGGTGGGGGACGGGTGGCAGGCGAGCTCCCTCCCACCCACGCTTCAGGCCATCCAGTGGAGTGCAGGTCTACTGCTCTATCTCAGCGTTTACCTTTTTGCCATGCATCCGTCTCCACCGGAGAACTGGTACGGTTTGCAGGGCAGGGTGACGGAGCGGCTCGGAAATGGACAGGACTACTCCGATGCCTCTCCCTTCAAGGAAGGGCACTGATGCTTAATCAACTGGTCCTGTCCCCCTACTTCAGGAGGTGAAGGCTGCTTTACAGCCCGCTGCTCGGGCCTACCTTGACCGGGTCTTGTGAGAGGACATGCCCCGCTCGCCCTCCACCCCAGGCCCCGTGGACATTTTTATCGGGCCTCTTCCCTGTAGATCCAGTCGGCACCCCCCCTCCCCGCCCTTTCACTGCGAGCTGGCTGCACGATCTGCAGCCGGTTCTGTTCCAGACCGCACCATGGAAACATCTGTACACACTCGTGCTCCACACCCTTCACTACCTCACCCTCCTGTCCCGCCCCGATACCAAATGGCGGGACCTCCTGCCACCTCTCGAGGGTGAGAAGCCCCGGTGGGCCAGCTTATACTCTGCCCTGGTCCTGAGGCCTGCCAGGGATGTCAGTTGGCGGCTCCTTCACGGGGCCGTGAGCACAGGCGTGTACTTGGCAGAGTTTATGCCTGTCCCCAACTTCTGCCCTTTTTGTGGAGTGAAGGAGACCCTGGCGCACACTTATTTAGAGTGCGCCAGATTGCAGCCCCTTTTCTGGCTCCTCTTTACTATCTTCTTGCGTTTTTGGTTGCACTTTTCCCCTCACCTTTTTATCTATGCACTCCTCATCCGTGGCCCCACAAAGTCGCGGGATCTCCTTATCAACCTCCTCTTGGCCCTGGCCAAACTAGCCATCCTATAAAACCTGGGAGAGGAGGTTGGCCAACGGGATTTCTTGCGACTGTGGGGCCTATTTCTGCTCCTCTGTCCGTTCACGCATCCGAGCAGAGTTCCTCTGGCTCCCTTGATGCATTCAAGGAGCAGTGGGCGCTGTCCGGAGTTCTCTGCTCGGTGTCCCCATTAGGTTCCCTTCGTTTAGCCCTATGACCTCACTCCTGATCCTGTTTTTTCATTAGTTGTCCCACAAAATCATTTGGTGTCACAGACCTGTGGATCCTCTCCTTAGGCTGTGGGGAGGTCCTTTAGAAGTGGGTGGGCTTCATCTGCCCATCTCCTGGATGCCAATAGGACCAGACTCCTGTACCCCACTGGTTTGAGTCTGTCACAGTAGCTACAATACTTGGTTGGTTGTCCTATAATATAATGAATAGAGAGTTCCCAAAGCATCCTGAAACATTCAGCACAATTATTTGAAAGATATATACTATACAAACAATGTTTTGCTATAGTTTCCCAAGCCTTCCTTTGAGTTTACTTAAGAGTGGAAATTAACATGTTAGAAGTTACCTTATTTTTCCATAAACACGACTTCTCTCATCTCTTTTTCTGAGATTATTACCTTAAAGAAGTGCATAAACCAATTAAATGTAGCAATTTAAATACTTCTGCAACTTTTTATGAATTGTCTTGACTTGCTATTGTCACTGTATGTGCCAATGGCTTAGTAATTTGTAGTATTTAACAAATTGTGAAGTTCTGATGATCCTCTTCTTACAGTAATATGTAAATGATTTTCTTTATAAAGAAATAAGTTCTGCTCTAATCCTCAAGATTCCATGTTTCTGATCTCTTTCCAACCACACTTGTAAGACATTTTGCTTCTTTCTGCTCTAACATTTCAAGAAATGAAAATTTAACAAGTTCCTCTTGTTAGTGTTTGTGCTTTGACTCAGCCCATGGTGTGATCTGGCAAAAGCGATCAAAGGACATGGAGTCTGAGCAAAATTTGCATGAATTTTAAATCTAACCACTTTTTTTAACTCCAGATTTATTTTATCTTATCTTAATTTATAACCACTAATTAGTTTAATTTGTTTGAAGTTTAAAGTGTGGGTTTTATTTCATATTCTACAGTGTGATTTAAAAATGGGTGAAGAGTTTTCAAACATTCCAGAAAGTGGAAATGAGACACATATTTCTTTTGCTTATTATTTATATTATAGTTGCATATAGCGTTTCTTACTGAGATGGGGATCCTAATGTGATAGGCATGCCTGGACACATTAAATTACAGAGCCTGAAAGACTACACACAAAGTTGCACTGGTTTAACTAAAGTTATGGTGTTGCAGCCATTTAATTAAACAGGTACAACTTAGTGTGTGGACAATTTTCATGGGCTTAGTTTCCAACTTCCATTAACTTAAGATACAAGCAGTGCAGCTCCACCATAGCTGCTCCACAGAATTCTCCACACAGGTGGCCACCTCTTGGTGCCTGCTTTTAGAGAGGATCCAAAGCATAGAGGAGCAGCATGAAAATAAAACAGCCTGAGAATAGCTCTGTTGAAATAATACGTCCCATCATTCTCCATTCCCATATTCATATCCCTAAATAGAGACTTGGATAATTTATGAGGCAAATCCTTATGCATTTGCCAAGATCATTACAAGAATGTGTCAAGATGAAAATTTACACTATATTATTGCTCTGAGTCTGTATATGCTGAAGGAGCACAGGACCAGTGGAGGCAAGAACTCATTAAGGGAAATGTTGGTTTAGTGATACTTGGTCAAGGGGAGAGAAATGGCTAGGTGTGTGATGGATCTGAAACTCCAATAGTTTATTAATACTGTGTCTTATTCTTGACCAGGTTATGGTGATGTCTACTATATGCATATATTGAGTTAATTCAATAGCCTGATTGTCAGGAAATGCACACAGAAAGGATGGAGATAAAGCCAGATTTATACTACTGAGCAAACACTTAGAGAGTGAAAGAGCCATTCCCTGTGAATCCCCAGTTCATCCCCCTGCTGGGCCTGCCAGACAGGTTTACCCAGGAATGATTTGGTTCCTGTGCAAGGGGGATGGGAATACAATAATAATAATTAATAATAAATAATAAATAAAACCCTGAGGAAGGTTTAAAATGAGACACATGTCTTCAAGCAGAATCAAGTTTTTGAGTTAAGGAGACACCAGAAGATTGTTATGCTTGGTAAGATAGATATGCATGCATATGCTTTGTTGTTTTTAAATCTTTTCTTTCTCATGCTCTGCTTTGTTCCTATGGTTACACTAACAATACCTTTGTTTTAAGAAGGGTTTTGTGTCATTTAAGTCTATTGGTCACAAGCTCTCAAAGGAAAGAACTGGAAATTCCTGACCTCAGTTGGACCTGTGGCATAAGAACAGTTGGGTACTAAAGCCCCTCTGACTGGGAGAATCATTCGATTCCACCTGAGAAAAGATGATGGTAAGAAACCTGAGACATGGGGTAAGTGCACTCAGACCAGGAGGGATCAGAGGTTCAGCTAGCCTTGTCACTTTGACAAGGTGCTAGCTAGATTAGATCATCCTGAAATTTTCTCCCTTAGAAAAGAGGTAAAAGTGACACATCACAGGTTAAAGCTTTATATCCACCTTGGAACCAAATCAAACTTCAGAGTGAAATTATTCTCTCCTTTTAAAATGCAAGAAAATTGGCTAAGGATAATTAGTGAATGTTTGTATAGCAATCTACTGAGAGAAAGCACAATAACACTTTGTACTTCTCCTGCGTAGCACTTTCTATTTGAGATTCTCACATAAAAAATCCAGGGAAATAGAATTTAGTCCATGTAGCTGTCTGATTGGCAAACAATGGCTTACCGCATTTTATTATCTTCTTTCATGGACTCATAGACGTTAAGGTCAGAAGGGGCCATCATGATCATCTAATGGTCTCACTTCCTGCACATTGTAGGCCACAGAACCTCACCCATGCACTCTTGAAATAGTTTCATAACCTCTGGCTGAGTTACTGAAGTCCTCAAGTCATGATTTAAAGACTTCAAGTTATAGAGAATCCACCATTTACAATAGTTTAAACCTGTAAGTGACCCATACCCCATGCTGCAGAGAAAGGTGAAAAACCCCCAGGGTCTCAGCCAGTGGTGAAATCCTGTCCCTTTGTTAGAATTATTATTATTTATGCAAGGTATTACCACAACAATAATTCAACCATAAATTCCTTTAGTAAATCTAAAGACCAAATGGTATTTGTACAATTGCTCTAAACATGCCTAAAAAGCCTAAATAATAAACAAAGTACTGCATCCAAAAAGTAACAAACATGTATAAGCATTTGGTCAATATATTTACAAACGGGCTAAACCCAGGGGTGCTCCGACCCATATTGGTCAGCTCCAAAGTGCTCAAGCTGATATTAGCAATGAACCTTTTAAGAGTTACTTTTCTATACTCTTTAGCAAACAAGTGATGTTATTGCCAGTTACTGACTAGAGCTAAAAATCAATTTGAGACAGTTTATCCTAATTTCCAGTCTCAATCCAGATACAATTTACAACCTCCTTTTTCTCCCAGGCCTTTCCTCCCTATCTCATCCCATCCTTCGTGCTGACCAACAATTTTTATTTTTTGTATCTGGCTTTACGTAGACTTCATTTTTGAGATAACTCTGGTATGTGGGGTGGAAAGGGCCATGTTGGCTCATTTTAAGACAGAGTCTCTTTGTTTTATTTAAAACTTTATTTTATTCAATCACCCCTATCAACCAGAATTTTCTAGAAATTTCCTCTTATTTCATGAGTTAATTTTTGAATCAAACAGCCTCCCTACTTCATTCCTTATAACTCATTATTTTCAAGGCCTTCCTTCTACTTGCTAGTCAGGGCTTTTCTTTATAACACACATATTTTCTTAACAAAATTTAAGATAACACGAATTCTTTAATTTCATGTTTATTCTATATCCCTATTCACTTCAATGAGCACACCATATTACTCAGGAGAGTGGATGCATCAACAAAATAAATGATTAACCAGAACAATCTGGCATGCATCTTGTTAGCTATATGACTTTTGTAAATTTTTATTATTGTCAGTTACTCTCTGCAGTTTCATTAACACTTCTATGGGGAATAACTACGGTTTATGGCCTTTTTGGAAGAAGTGTATTTTTGAGGAGGTAATTGAAGAAAAATTGAAGATATGCAAGTGTCATAAACAGATAGCTAAGGTTAATGTCTCTTTCACCTGAAGCACCTGACCAGAGGACCAATCAGAAAACCGGATTTTTTCAACTTTGGGTGGAGGGAATTTAGTGTCTGAGTCTTTGTCTGCCTGCCTGCTTTCTCTGAGCTTTGGAGAAGTAGTTTTCTACTTTCTAGTCTTCTGTTTCTAAGTGTAAGGACAAAGAGATCAGATAGTAAGTTCTATGGTTTCTTTTCTTTGGTATTTGCATGAATATAAGTGCTGGAGTGCTTTGATTTGTATTCTTTTTGAATAAGGCTGTTTATTCAATATTCTTTTAAGCAATTGACCCTGTATTATATCATCTAAATACAGAGAGAACATTTGTATGTATTTTTCTTTCTTTTTATATAAAGCTTTCTTTTAAGACCTGTTGGAGTTTTTCTTTACTTCAGGGAAATTGAGTCTGTACTCACCAGGGAATTGGTGGGAGGAAGAAATCAAGGGGAGATCTGTGTGTTAGATTGCTAGCCTGATTTTGCATTCCCTCTGGGGGAATAGGAAAGTACTTTTTGTTTCCAGGATTGGGAACAGAGAGGGGGAGTCTCTCTGTGTAGTTTCACAGAGCTTGTGTCTGTGTATCTCTCCAGGAGCACCTGGAGGGGGGAAGGGAAAAAGGATTATTTCCCTTTGTTGTGAGACTCAAGGGATTTGGGTCTTGGGGTCCCAGGGAAGGTTTTTCAGGGGGACCAGAGTGCCCCAAAACACTCTAATTTTTTGGGTGGTGGCAGCAGGTACCAGGTCCAAGCTGGTAACTAAGCTTGGAGGTTTTTCATGCTAACCCCCATATTTTGGACGCTACGGTCCAAATGTGGGACTAAGGTTATGTCATGCAAGGAAGTAGCTTCGATCCATGGGATGCATGGAAGAAGGCACAGAGGCAAGAGGGGGAGACCCAAAGGAAGAAATTACTCTGCTTTGGAAGGGTAACATATAGGGCTGCTCAGAAAATTTCTGTCAAAACTGTTTTTGACAGAAAAGTGGGTTTTCAACTAAATAATATTTTTTTCTGCAGCAATATTTTGTTAAAAAGTTGAACTCCCCAAACCAAACAAAAAAAATTCATTTGAAAATGCTGCTGCAGAGCCTCATGGGACTGTAATTGGGTGCCTTATGCTCCCATTCTTCTCTATCAGCAAGGTTCCCTAGCTGGAATACAGTTCCCATGATGCACCACACTGGCTCTGAAAGAAATAAGACTGTGGTACATTGTGAAAGATTTAGTGTGGCCAGGAGACTGAGGGCACAAGGCACCCGAACTATAACTCTCATGAGGTACCATAGCAGGATTGCAATGTTCAATTTTCAGCCAAAAGAAGAATGGAGTTTTCAATATTTCACTGAAAATCTGAAGTTTTCCACAATAAACACCTGGTTCCATTCTAACCCTGGATGCTGGGCTTCCACTTTAAGTAAGGATTACTAAGGAGAATGGACTTGTCTCTTGCTCACACTAAACCCATGATATATCATCAGTGGTGCAGAAAACCGCCACATTACTTGTTGGCATCAACAGCAATATGTTTTTCAGCTGGCAAAGACCCAAAGAAGTGATTATGCGCATGGTTTGTTTTAATGATATTATGAATGTATTACACATGTGGCAGAAGGTTACCTAGCATCTTGGCACCTTGGTTGTATTGTGTCACCTTCAGAACTTGTTCTTCTCAGAACATGGAACACCTGTGGGAAAATCTGTTGCTTAGAAGGTTATATAGGCTATAGATGGAGTGGGATTCATTTCTTCCCAATTCATTTTCTCAAAGCAAATGCTTGTCTTTCTCAGATGGCAAGGGTGCATATATGTTGTCCCTGAGAAAGAACAAGTAGAATCCACCATATGACTCAAATCCTAGTTCCTTTCTCTATGTCAAAGTCCTGATGGATCCAATGTAAGGGCATCCTCAATGGCATGACAGCTAAAATGCTGGTGCTTGTTTATTGCATGTGTGAGAGTGGCCATGACATCTGCATTGGCAGTAGCAGAAACAGCATGCTGCACTGTTCTAGATAGGTTTTATGAATCACACAATGCCAATAATCTTTTGAGTAAACTGGAGACTGGTTTGATCAACGCCTCAGGATGTTAATCATAAGTATCAATATGATGTATGCCTTGTATGACTGAGAAAATCACTATATACATTTTTCAGTCCACTCTATCCCCTAAACTTAACATATTCCTTTCCACTAGGATCACACTATTATGCAGAGGGCCAGCCTTCTGATTTTAGGAAGGCTTGGTGAGGTGATTCTTTGGGACTGTCAAACTCATCTCACATATCTTATATAAAAAGTGGTATCTTCAGAACTCCCTCATCCTCCTTGGCTGCCAGGGAAATGAAGCCTTCTGCTGTCTTGGAATCTGGACAAAGCTGTCAACATATTATCATGTTGTTATTATTTTGATGCCTTGTGAATGGCTGGGCAGCTGGTGTGCTATGACTGGTGCTTATTACACTAATCATAATCATCTTACTATTAACTTATGCTCTCCACATCTGTTTCTTCTGGCCACCTGTTGTATCCCATCTTATATTTAGACTGTAGGCTCTTTGAAACAGAGACTATCTCTTTGTTATATGCTTGTACAGTGCCCAGCACAAGGAAGCCCTGATCCTTAGCTGAGGTATCAATGATATCACAATACAAATAAAAATCATAATTAATTAAAAGGGACAATTCAAGGAAGCGTGTCTGTTTTCTGGTGAATTCTAGGTTATTTTCTTTGCCATTTGTCCAATTATTTAACTCTAGAATATAAACAAAAATATTAATATATATTATAAGTGTTCAAAATAACCATTTCCGTTAGTTTTGTTCAGAATGTACAAAGATCTAGAACAGGAGTGGGCAAACTATGGCCTGTGGGCCGCATCTGGCCCAACAGTAGGGGAGCAGGGTCTGGGGCTTGCCCCTCTCCGGTGCTCCAGCTGGGGTGCATGGTCGGGGGCCATTCCACGCGGCTTCTAAAAGCCATGGCATAGCCCCCCTCTGGCGCTTCACCCAGGGCGCAGGGTTGGGAGCTGCTCCGCACAGCTCCTGGAAGCCACCGCATGGCCCCCCCTCCAGCCCCTACATGCTCCAATGGCCCCCTCTGGCTCTCCAGTGGGAGCTGCAGGGGTGGGGCCTGTGCATGGGGCAGACCTCCTTGGCCATGTCTCCATGTAGGAGCCAGAGAAGGGACATGCCACAGCTTCCGGGAGCTGCTTGAGGTAAGCACCGCCCAGAGCCTGCACCGCTGAGCCTCTACCCATGCCCCACCCTGTCCCCCAGCCCTGATCCCCCTGCCACCCTCTGAACCCCGCTGCCCCAGCCCATAGCACCTTTCTACACTCCAAACTCCTTATCCCCAGCCCCATCCTAGACCCCACACCCCCAGCCAAAGTCCTCACTCCCTCCCACACCCCAATCCCTAGTCCCAGATGTGGCCCTTAGGCCAAAAATTTGCCCAGCCCTGCTCTAGGATATAAGGAATTACACTAAAATGATAATGTAAATAAATACAATTAAATACAATAACCTAAATTATTTTGTCATTATATTTCTGTATCCATTTTTTTTTCTCTATTACTAACCCACCCTTTCTTTTTCAACAATACTTTCTTTTCTCATTCTGGTGTTCTCTTCTCTTTTCATTCTCACTTTTCTCTATGTGAACCAGGTCATGGTCACTTGTGGAATTCAGTCTGTGCACTTTGGAATGAAAGTCTGAACAGCAGGTGGCTTTTCAGAGTAGAGGAGAAGGAGGCTTTATGACACACCCCAGGAGAATCTGCTTCAGTAAAGAAAAAAAACATTGACCACATACACCTAGATGTCACTAATGACCCCACCCCAGAATCCATGTGGGATATCATCAAACAATTACAACCCATACTTGACGGGGACCACATCCTGAAAGAAAACTTTCCCAAACGCCTTCTTCTGACCTTCAGATAGCTTCCCAACCTCACCAAGTTCATCATTAGAAGCAAGTTACCCACAGACTAGGACACACCAACTCAGGTTGCCATAACAACAGATTCAAAGCCTGCAAATGTATCTACACTGCTGCAAGGTCCAATATTCCCCACAATTCAAGATCCATGGGTCCTAGACGTGCCTCTCACAGCATGTGGTATACCTCATCCAGTGCATCAAATGTACCAACAACAACTGTGGATGAAATGAAACAATCAGCATGCACCCAAATGAACTCGCACAGAAAAATTATAAAAGATAAATACACCAGATCATCCATGGGCGAACACTTCTCATAAAGTGGTCACTCCATAACTTACCTCTTGGTCCTCGTCCTAAAGGGAAACCTGCACAACACCTTCAAAGAGAAGCCTGGGAATTTAAATTCATAACTCTGCAGGACAAAATTATGGTCTGGACAAAGACACTGGGTCTATGTCTCATTACAGCAATTTATAACCTAAAAACATTTCTTTGTCCTATGACTGCAGAAATGTTAATTGCCCAATTTGTTTAAATTGGTTTCTTGCAAAATATGTTAACCCCTTATGCTTAACAATCTGTCCCACCCTGTAGTTAGCTTGGACGCTCTGGTTACCTTCTTCAGACTTGAGGAAGAGCTCCGTGAAGCTTGAAAACTTGTCCCTCCTTCCCACCAACTGAAGCTGGTCCAGTAAATGATATTACCTCACCCTCCTAGCCTCACACAAGATACAGACAGACAGAGCAGCATGAGGAAAGACTCAGAGGCACCTGTTGAAGAAGGAAACAAAGGGAATGTAAAGGGAAGCAGAACTGGTGATCCACAGAGCCCAACAAAGAGTCATGGGGCTTTCCTATATGGAGAATCCTGAATTTATGTTGACTGCAACGTAGTGTGGGATGAGAGACATCTTGTAGTCATTTGAAGTCAATGGGAGTCTTTCCATTGACTGCAATCGGATTTGGATGAGGCCCTTAGAGAGAGGTCCTACAGCTAGTTTAACATGTTATGTCAAACCGGCAAAAAGTATTGGTAGGGAATACTGGCTATACAAGCTCAGTCCATGCCCAGTGGTGAGCTGCAAAAAAATTAACAACCGGTTCCCTCCTCCTCACCCCACAAGGAGGTTGTGGCTCCCCCCCCGGGACTCCTGCCCCATCCAACCCCCCACGTTCCTTGACACCACACCCCCTGGGACTCCTGCCCCATCCACCCCCCTTCCCTGTCCCCTGACTGCCCCCTGCCACCCCATCCAATCCCTCCTCTCATGCTTGATGGCCCCACGGGACCCCTGCCCCCATTCAAGCCCCCTGTTCCCTGCCCTCTGACCGCCCAACTCCTATCTGCCCCAACCCCTATCCACCTACCCCTGAACTCCCCTGCCCTCTTCCAACACCCCCTCCCTGCCCCCATCTCATGCTGGAGGCCGGGCCGGGGGTGCTTGGCTGGGCCGGAGCTGCTCAGGGCCAGAGCCGGGCCACACCACCCAGCCAGGACCGAAGCCGGAGCCGGGGCCGAGGTGCGCTGCCTGGCCGAGGCCAGGGAGTTGGGCCATGCCGCCCCTCCCCGGAGCCCTCCTCGCTCCCCCCGCAACTCACCTGCGCAAAGCCGCCCTTCTCAGCCCTCCCAGGCTTCTCGTGTTCAGGGGAGGAGGCAGAGGTGAGCTGGGGCTGGGGGCAGGGCAGGGAGCTGCTGGAGCTTTACCAGTTGTTAAATTTAAAAGCCTTTTTAGAACCAGTTGTCCTGTGTGGGACAATCCGGTTCTAAAAGGGCTTCTAAATTTAACAACCGGTTCCCGCAAACTGGTGGGAACTGGCTTCAGCTCATCACTGTCCATGCCCCGAAGTAAGCAGCCAAAAGAACATTTCTGCTGGAAAACCTGAAAGCTATTTAAGAATAAACAAAAAATCCTCCATGCACACATAGTGAAGAAAAACACACTAACACCATTCACTGACTCCCATACATAGACCTACTAGAATTAATCAGTGACTAGATGAGAATGGTGCTATTTTGTACAATGTGTATGTCTGTATCTACCATGTAGTGTGCTTCTTAGATCTTTATTCGGCTACTTGCTGATGAATTGAACAAAGCCTACCAGAGATCTCAGCTCCGAATCACTGAGGCAATATGAAAGATAAGTCTCCAGGATACTTATTAGAAAAAATCAGTTTAAAATCTTAAAACACTCTGCTCCTTTAATTATTTTTATTTATCTGTTTTTCCTTATTTATGTTTAGTTTTATATTCCTTTCTTTAATATAGATGAAAATATATACAGCTGTGGCCATCTAAACAAAATCTACTGCCTCGATGAGGAAATTGTCTTGAATTCCTGTAAACACACCCTCCCCCTTGCAATCCATTTATGTTACCATGGCTATGTCCACTGCAGACATTCTAAATAGAATCTTACAGATTGTTTATATTATTTTAATATCTTGAAAAAACATCATAATTTGTAAAGGAAAAAAAATCCATAATGCAAGTCTAAAGTCATACCAGTAATGCTTGTAAAAGCAAGAAGTAAATGTGAAAATATAGATTATGTTATTTATATCGTTAGTGCCCTATTGATCTCAACTGAGTACAGAGCCCCTCTGTGCTAGGTTCTGTACATATTCATAGTAGAAGACAGCAGAGGCGGCTCCAGGCACCAGTGCACCAAGCATGTGCCTGGGGCAGCAAGCCACGGGGGGTGGTCTGCCGGTCGCCATGAGGGCAGCAGTCAGGCTGCCTTCGGCAGCGTGCCTGCAGGAGGTGTGCCGGTCCCGCAGTTTCGACGGCAATTCGGCAGTAAGTATGTTGGAGGCATGGGACCAGTGGACCTCCCGCAGAAACACCACCAAAAGCCACCTGACTGCCATGCCTGGGGTGGCAAAATACATAGAGCCGCCCCTGGAAGACAGTCTGTGCCCTGAAGAACTGACAGTTTGTCAAGACTGTAATGTGGTTGGCCTGACTGAAAGATCAGAGCCCAGAGTAGTGTTCATGGTCAGGAGTCAAGCCAAGCAATAACTTTCTTGTCTGATCTTGTCAAAGGGTAGAACTCTTGCATGGCAACCCCATGGACTTTGGTTTGAGACCTGTGCTACCTAACACTATCTGTTCTCCCAGGGTGATCCATGAGACCAGGCTTCTCAGGATGATTCCTTTGGAAGGTCCATAGTTTTGCAGAGGTATGCATGTGTTGATCCAGTTCCCAAGAGTGTTCTTCAAGCAATCTGACAATCAGATTGTACAGGTTACCTTTATAGATTTGGGAGTTCAGGATGTCATGTCTGATGTACTCCTCATGGCCTTGAACGTGTAGTGGATGTAGCACACCCCATCAGGGAAAGGATTGTCAAAGGAAGGCTTCAGGAGGGATACATGGAATACTGGATGGATGTCCCAGGATTGAGGCAGCTGTAATTCAAACACCACTGGATTGATGTGCCAAATAATGAGGAAAGGGCCTGAACACTGATGATCTAATTTGTGTGCAGGTTGGCCAATCTGTAGGGGTTTTGTGGACAGCCACATCTTTTGGCCTAGTTTTATAGGTGGGGCTTCTTGGTGGTGTTTGTCAGCATGGTGTTCGTAGGTCATTTTAGTCAAATCCAGGTGCTTCTTTAGGTGGCCTGAGTTTCTTGAGTGATCTGTACCAGATCAGAGGCTGTAGGAACCATTATGGATGAGGAAACAGAGGGATGGAAACATGATGCAAACCATAGTTTGAGTAAAAGGACTCGTATCGGCTAGAGGTGTTTTCTGCTAATTCAGCAAGTGGTAGTAACATAATCCAGTCATAATTTTTTGACAGTGGTTCAAGAAGCAGTGCAGGTGTTGTTTGAGCACCTGGTTGACTCATTCTGACTGGTCATCCACCTGAGGGTAACGGATGATGGATGCATGGGACTGGACATCTAGGAGGTCAAATACCTCCTTCCATAACCTGGATATAAACTGGGAGCCATAGTCTGTGGTAAAATGTTTGGGGAGGACATGGAGACTGAAAACACATATAATTAGGTGTGCTGTAGTTTCTTCAGTCACAAGATTTATACCTGGTACAAAAGAGGCCATTTTGGTAAGCTGGTTCATGACAGTCAATATGGTGTGGTAGCCTTCTGATTCAGGTAGCCCCACTAAAAAATAAACCACTGAGAGTTATACGAGACCAAGTCTGGGAAGTGGTCTCAGGAGGCTCAATGGCCTGCTCTGGGGAGTCTTTGTTCGAGCACAGACATTGCAGGACCTGACATAGGACTGGATATCATCCTGAAGTTTGTGGCCACCAGACTGAGTGGGCTACAGCAAGCAAAGTTTTAGATTGCCCAAAGTGATCTGCCCAGGAAGTATCATGATGTGTGTACAGCACCTCCTATTTTGGAGAACTGTCAGTGACGTATAGGCAGCCGTTGACATGGAGAAGGTCATTGGCCCATTAATAGTGTCATTGGATGGTATTGGGGAGACCTGCTTGGATAGTATTATGAGTTTAAAGAAAGAGTCATTGTGGGGGCTGCTCAAAGCGTGCTAAGAGAGTCCAAAGATACAGACCCACAAATGAAATGATGTGGTTTTTAAACGCTGGGTGGTGGTTCTTTGGGGCTAGCAGGTTCTGTATAGTGTTCCCCTTTTCATAAAAGGCATCAGTCTGTACAGTGTTCCCCTTTTCAAAAAGAACATCAGGTAGTGTCACTGTACTATCAGCTTTGATAGTGAGTAACTCCTTGTCTTCTGTTTCATAATTATGTTTGGCTGGTGTATGTTTTTTGTGAAAAATATGCACATGGGTGCATTTCTCACTGAGGTCCTGTTCTTTGGGATAATACTGCCTCCATGGCTACATCAGGGGTGTCAGCCTGAAAGATAAAGGACTGGTCAGGATCCCAGTTGACCAGCACTGGGGTAGACGTGAAAGCTATCTTTAGACATTCAACAGGTTTGCAGCCCCACAGGGACCAGTGAAATCTTGCAAATATAAGGAGGATGGTAGTGATAGGGGCTGTGGTAGTTGAGAAGTCTAAAATAAACCTCCTGGTAAAGTTGGTAAACCCCATTATTTTTTGGAAATATTGGCTGCTCTGAGCTTCTGCCCACTCCTGAATTGCAGATACTTTCTTGGAATGTAATCCTCTGACTTGGTGTTCAGGGGTCCAAATTCTGGAACAAGAAGGGAGTACTTTCTGTGGAAGCTTGGCGGGAAGGAAATGACACATTCAGACCATAATATATGGGGATCATGACAGATTAGCCAGGATGACCCTGAAAATCAGGTCAAAATGCAGGGAGGAAATAAGTTTAAACTGTAGGACTTCCTGGTGTTCCTCAATCACCATTTCAAGTGGTGTGGTCTCCTGTGCAAGGAGACCCAAATACAGTGGTGACCCATCTACTGTTTCTATCAGATCTGGGTTCCTGGAAGCTCAAGGACCCAGACTATGGAAAAATTCCATAAAACTTTCTCCTGCTCCTAAATTAATCAAGGCCAATTATATGGGACAGTTCTGCTCAACCTGCAGGATCCACATTTGCTGGGGAATCTGTAGAAGTGGAAATGAATGAGGAACTCCTGATTTACCATAATCTTGGTTTTCCTCCCTGGTTATACTCAAGCTTGGGACCCTACCTAGGTGTGGAAGTACTTTTCTCTGTTATCAGCTTTTGACATGACAAGTGGCTAATGCAAGTCCTGTTCCTCCACAATAGAAGCAGAGGTACTCATTTGCAAGGAAATCATTGTGGCCATACCCTATCAGTCTGCATGGGTTTGACTATGGCCAACCTCACTAGGGCCTGCGCGCTGAGCCTTGGGTAAGTGCAGGAGGTAAGCGATTCCCTCCTAATGTTCCCATTGTCATGTATGAAGTCTGATGTCTATCCAATATATAGATCCATAAAGGATCCACCCAAGCCAGTTCATCTTTCAATTCTTCACAAAGACATCACCAGAATTGATGGAGGAGTGCAGTATCATTCTAGGAGGTCTCTATGGCCAAACCTCTGGACTGGGTGACATAAGAAATTTGCCACAGCTCTTGTAAGGCTGTCTCTGACTTCCAGACTTTGTGAAAATAGTGGCAAATGCTTGAAAGAATGAGTCCCAGTTGGTCAACACTGGATGGTCCTGTTCTAGAAAAGGGGAGGCCCATGCCACAGGAGAGCCTGATAAGCAAGCTCAGTGCTATCTCCACCTTAACCTGATATGTGACATACTCTGAGAAGGTCTAAGCAAGCTGTCAGGTCCTGTACCGTGGGTGGTCTGATTTAATGGTCAGAGTTCAGAGTAGAGTCATGGTTATTGTCAAGAGTCACTCAAAGGGTCAAAGATTGAGTCTATAACTGGAGTTAGGACAAGGAAGCAGGAACCAGGGACAAGGTGTGGTGACAGGAACAAAGAATGGGAATCAAGGAGGCATGAATGTGGTCTCTAGGGTCTGATCAGCAGTAGACCTAATGACTAGCTGCTCAGACAAGTGCTGGGACAGGAATACGAAGGTTTATACATAGTGGTGGCCAATCAGCAGTCTGCTGCTAGTCACCTGACCCCTCTGATTCAGAAGGTGTAGCTTCTGGTGGTGGGGCATTAGCTGCAGTTCCCTTATATGATCTTGCTGGTTGTGGTGCTCTTTCCTGATGGGCCTGGGTTGGATAAGTCTGGTGCCTGACAAAGTCTAAATCCAGCATTGCACAAAAATTTTGTACGAGTATAGCTATCTTTGTTGGGGCTGTGATTTTTTTTAACCAAAACAGTTATTCAGGTACAATCCTTAGTGTGAATGCAGTTATTCTGGTATATCTTACTTTATGAGAAGAGTAGTAATAAACAATATTCATACAAGCACTTTTATGTTGATATAACTGCATCCACACAAGTGGAGTTGTATTGAACTTGTTAACTATACCAAGATAGTTAAAGTGGTACAACTTTTATGTGTAGCAAGGCTTAAGCAGACAAGATTGACAGTGTTGGATCAGTGAAGTGGTGTTATTCCCAAATTTGATAGAATCAGAGGACTGGAAGGAATCTTGAGAAGTCATCTAGTTCAATACCCTGCACTCATGGCTGGACAAAGTAGTATGTAGACCATCCCTAACAGGTGTTTGTCCAATCTTCTCTTAAAAGTCTCCAATGATGGAGATTCCACAACCTCTGTAGGCAATTTATTCCAGTGCCTAACCACCCTGACAGGAAGTTTTTTCCTAATGTCCATCCTACACCTCCCTTTCTGCAATTTAAGCCCATTGCTTCTTGTCCTATCCTCAGAGGTTAAGAAGAACAATTTTTCTCTCTCTTCCTTGTAACAACCTTTTATGTACTTGAAAACTGTTATCATATCCCAACTCTGTCTTCTCTTTTCCAGACTAAACAAACCCAACTTTTTCAATCTAACCTCACAGGTCATGTTTTCTAGACCTTTAATCATTTTTGTTGCTCTTCTCTGGACTTTCTCCAATTTGTCCACATCTTTTCTGAAATGTGGCACCCAGAACTGGATGCTAGTTGAGACTTAATTAGCACAGAGTAGAGCAGAAGAATTACTTCACATATCTTGCTTACAACACTCCTGCTAATAAATCCCAGCATGATGTTCACATTTTTTACAATAGTGTTACACTGTTGACTCATATTTAGTTTGTGGTCCACTATGACTTTCAGATCATTTCTCCAGTTTGTCCAGATCATTTTCAATTTTAATCCTATCCTCCAAAGCACTTGCAACCCCTTCCAGCTTGGTATTGTCTGCAAACTTTATAAGTGTACTCTGTATGCCATTATCTAAATCATTGATGAAGATATTGAACACAATCGGACCCAAAAATGATCCCTGTGGAACTCCAATTGTTATGGCCTTCTAGCATGACTGTGAACCACTGATAACTACTCTCTGGAAATGGTTTTCCAGCCAGTTATGCACCCATCTTATAGTAGTTCCATCTAGGTTTCATTTCCCTAGTTTGTTTATTACCTTATTATCTTCTAGATGTTTGCAAATTGATAGCTTAATTATTTGCTCCATTATCTTTCCAAGTACAGAAGTTAAGCTGATTGGTCTTAAATTCCTGAGGTTGTCCTTATTTCTCTTTTTATAGTTTGGTACTATACGAATCTACTGATTGGCTTAAGTGTTTGAGAGATTTGATAGAGCCTGGGGAGATTGCTACACCACTTGCCTTCCCAGCGAATGGACAGCAATTATCAAATATTTGCTTAAAAAAAGCATGGATAGATTGAAGCTGAAATGTGTATTCTTCAGTGAGTAGATTGAGCTGTATCTCCATGTCTATGATACATTTTGCAAGGTCATCTATTTAAGTTCATTGGAGATGTCATAATTATCACATCTGTACAAAAGAGATTAATGACAAAGTACAGAAAGATCCATATACAATTATATTATTAAAATACAATACTCTACACAGATCATATAATACTGAACTTAAGTTCAAAGTGCACATGGATTTTCACTAAAAGAATGAATTAATTATTAAGGGAAAAAAGTATTGTTGATATTCGAGTCTTATTGTTACAGTACCCATTTCAAACTTAACAATGAAAATGTAATGGTTGCTGCAGCACTCAAATTATAATAGTCATTTAAAGTTTGTAATACCAGTAAGTCCTTTACTTTTAAGTCCAACACCAAATATTTTATGCATTGTATTAAACACATTCTCAAAGTTAAACTAAAAGTTAAGATTTAAAGCACCACAAAATTGAAAATCAATAAGTGGCACTTAGCATATAGAACACGAGTCAGCAATCTCTGGCACGCGGCTCACCATGGTAAGCACCCTGGAGGGCTGGGCTAGTTTGTTTACCCTCCGCATCTGCAGGTTTGGCCGATCGCAGCTGTTACTGGCCGTGGTTCGCTGTTTCAGGCCAATGGGGGTTGGCCAAACCTGCCGATGCGGCAGGTAAACAAACTGGCCCGTGTGCCAAAGGTTGCCAACCCCTGGTCTAGTGTAATGC
This sequence comes from Gopherus flavomarginatus, assembly GCF_025201925.1. Classification (NCBI taxonomy): domain Eukaryota; kingdom Metazoa; phylum Chordata; order Testudines; family Testudinidae; genus Gopherus; species Gopherus flavomarginatus. The sequence continues at coordinate 266,719,666 of NC_066617.1, read as the reverse complement.
AAACATAATCCTAACTGTTGTCTTTGATTGGTACCATAATATGAACAATGCTAATAATATTCAATAATTAACATACTCCCTACCACTTAAGCACTATGGATGGGCTGTGCTGGTGAGGAGCCAGACAGAATGGTCACATGGAGAATCTCCACATCTTTGGGGAGCAGGCATAGGTGTTAATGTGGATCCAGTGTCCTTAAATCCAGAGGTGCTGATTGATATTCCAGCCCATAGAGAATAAAAAATGGTAAAAAAGAGAACATTCTTATTACAAAGGAAATGAATCAAAATACAAAGCAGTGAACAAGGATATTTAGTGGGCATGGAACAATGGCTAAAGTAACAAAGAGTAACACTGAAGAATTCAATGGAAGTGAACTCAGACAGAATGTAACATATTGTTAACAAATTCACGCTATAAATCAGAGGTTTCCCCCCACTACTCCTCTGCAAATGCACATAAACTGAAGTCTGAGGCTTTTTTTATTTAACAAAATGAAAATTGAGGAGGCAGTGCTTGGAGCAGAAAGTATAAATCACCAGTCCTGTGCCAAGGTGTCCCTTTCACTATCAGATATGCAATAATTGAGGAACAAAGACTTGATAGTAATGGATGAAATGCTCAGCTGTGCAAAGTTCAAGCCAAATGGCTAGGGATATTCAGAAGCTGGTAGAACATTAGATAGTGCCTTATCTTGGGCTTGGGTCCTGCTTCTGACAAACTGATCTGGGGGGAGACTCCTGAGCCCATAAGAGTGTCAGTGGAGATCCACACAAGCACAAAGGTACACCAAACTGGAAGCAGCTGCAGGGCCCAACCTTATATGTACTAAGCGATGTAATGTTAAACACACTAAGTATCTAGGCTTCAGTCAGACTATCATTGAATTAATTTTGCTCAAAAATTTGGTTGCAAATATATACAAAAAGGAAAAATAAGTATATAGGAGAAAATGAACCTATAAAGCAAACGTGACCTACAATATGTTCTATATCAGGGGTCGTGCCCACAGGTTCAGCCGATGCAGGCCACTGCAGGCCAATGGGGGTGGTTGGAAGCTGCAGCCAGCACATCCCTCAGCCTGTGCCACTTCCCACTGCCCCCATTGCCCTGGAACAGAGAACCGTGGCCAGTTGGAGCCGTGATTTGATGAACCTGCTGACGCAGCAGGTAAAGAAACTGTCCCGGCCCGCCAGGGTGCTTACCCTGGTGAGCCATGTGCCAGAGGTTGTCAACTGCTGTACTAGACACTGTACAAGTATGTAAGAAAAGATCCCCTGTTTCAAAGAGCTTATGATGTTACGGAGATACTGTAAAATATGATTATCCATTTTATATATAGTAACATGGTCAACCAATACACTTCTCTTTCAAATCACTCTTGAAAACTTCTCTTTCACATGGCCACAGTCAAGGAATCAGTAGAAGTCTCTATCTTATCTAATCATCTTTCTTTATATCTTATCTATGAGACCAAAAATATGCATGTGCCTAGAGGAGTAACAATGTGATCACACTGCTTTAATGCTCATTCTCACTATTTGTCATCCTGGCTCTTCATGTCACATCTAAAAATTCTCAGGGGTGTAGACTGTGTCTTTCTATGTCTCCTAAGAAACACATAGCATGCTTTTGGGTGCTATCTAATTATAGATAACAATTACATTAAATTTTATTGTAATTATTTAATACTTATGTTTTCTATTGAAAAATAATTACTTCTCAACTACTACATCCCTGAATCTTAGTATTTTCTTTAAAAACAAAACTAAATAACAAACAAATAAATGAATAAAACATAATACCATGGCAAGTTACATTTATAGTCCAAAATGAACAAGGCTCCTGGAGATATGAGCATGAAGGGTTCTCCTAGAACCAGTTGGGGGTCATATTGTATGTAGGTGGAATACTGAGAACCTTATCAGGGTCAGTTCTGGGCAGACTTGGCCCCAGATAAATCCAAATCCTTTAGGGAAAAGTGCAATTCAATAAAGGTACAGCTATGAAGCTCAATCTCTTCTTTTCCTAAATTCACTGTTCGCTGCTGATTGTCTCTCTATTCAGTGCCTTCTTTGCTTTCTTTCTCACTGAGAACCCTGAATTTACATTATGTAGGCCCTAAAATAAAATCACATTGCTAGAATGTCTAGGATGATTTTTGGAAAATTGGAAAGGGTTCAGAAGGGGAATATCAGGTACGAAGGAGGCGATATTGCCTCTGCATATGACATTAATGAGACCATAACATGTCAAGTTCTGGTATCTACACTTGAAAAACAATGTTTTAAATTTAGAAAGATTTCTAGGTCACAAAAACTTGCTTAATATTGAAAGACTAAAGAAGCTCAATCTATTTAGTGTATCTAATAGAAGATTGAGAAGATTTTGTAATGATCTAGAAGAGCCTGCTTGGGGAAGATTGCTGATAGTAGACAGTTCTTTAATCTGGCAGAAAAAAAGCATAAAAAGATCCTATGATGGAAAGCTGAAACCAACCAAATTCAGATTAAAAAAAAGATATAAATTAAATGATGGTAAATAATAAACCACATGTGAAAATTACTCTCTCTCCCCCCACCCAACCCTGTGACTCCTTGGTTGAAAGCCAAAATACTTCAATTCAGAAATTCCACTGCAGTTGTAATGGGAGTTGTGGTTCAGGTGCCTTCTGTTCCCATTTTCTTCTCTAAATGTGTTCCCTGGATGGACTACATTTCCCATGGTGCACCATAATCTCACCATGGCAGTCCCATGTCCGTAGTGTACCATGGAAGATGAAGTCTGGTTGGGGAGTCTCTCCCACAGTGGAGAATGACAGGAGGCAGTCAAGGCTCATATCAGGCACTTTGGCAGCATATCTTTATCAAAATATTTCAGTTTTTCAGGCACTAGGTTTTTTCAATGAAAAATCTAAATTGTCTGCAAAAGGCAGACGCTTCAAAAATTGTTAGCTGACAAGCCAATTTTCTGTACAAACTGGATATGGTGGGTTCTCCACTTGACATCTCTTTCTAAATGAGATGCTAAAGCTCAAAGAAAATGTATGGGCCTGATGGGCAATTTTCTATGACCTTTGTTATTCAGGAGGTGAAACTAGATGATCATAATGATCCTTTGGCCTTAAAAATCTATTAATCTTAAAACTGATTATAGTGACTGCCACTTGAGCACCCCCCTCATGGCCAGGGTTGCCTCACCAGTGCCCAAGCCCTGTTTTCCCCTTCTTCAGGGCTCCTTAAACAAACCCAGCACAGTCTCTTTCATTAATACCATAGCCCTTCTTGGGGCCTGGTTTCTTTATTTATAAAATTCCAAAGAGAAACAAACACAAAACAAATCTTCCACCCAGCCCTAAACTGGGTACAGCCCTGTTCCCTGAGGTAGAGTCTCAGCTAGGTCTCCTTCCCCAGCCCCAATACCCTCCAGTGACCATTGTGGGAGGCCCTGTTTCCCTGCAGCTTCACTCTGCAATTTCCCTTCCAGCTGTGTCCCCACTGAACTCCATCTGATCCTTTATAGCCCAGGTTTATAGCCCCAATCCCTTAATAGGCTCAGCTGGGACCACCTGCTCTGGCACAGGGGAGCTGGACTTATTTTTAATTTGGGGCCAGCCACCCTGTAACATAAACTTTATTGAATTCTGTGCTTGCATAAATTTATATATCTTGCTGCTTTAGAGATTCAGATTTCAAGAGTGAGCCTACCAGGTAAAAACTATAAAGTTTTCTAGTTTTGCTTGCCAGCAGAAGACGGGTTTGAAGTCACTCACTCTAGCCATCCATCTGGAAGAAAGGACTGTTGACATCTCTTATTGATGACCTGTCAGGATTAAGAATTTGCCTTCAAAACAGCAATGGTTGCAGTTTGCTATAATTTGGCCTAAAAGGACAAGAGTATATAATAGATATTTTTGACATCTTTTTATAACATTCTTGGGCTTGACTCTCAGCACAAAATAAACTTGATTTCATTCCTGTTGGACTTCATTTACTAAAATGTGTTAAAACAACACAGTATCCTAACTTATTTAGCTGTGAATAATGTGGAACATCAGAACACGGTCACTACACTAACATTAATCGAGCAAATGGCAAAATTGTAGATAAGCCAAGGGTGACAAGTGCTTGAATGCTAGCTAAATATCTAACACAGATACAGAAGTACAGCAGAGATGTGATCACAAAAGTAGTGGGGTGGAGGACTGGGAGTGAAAATGCATCTTCTAGGTTTCCTTAGAGCAGGGGTAGGCAATCTATGGCATTCGTGCAGAAGGCAGCACGCGAGCTGATTTTCAGTGGCACTCAGACTGCCTGGGTCCTGGCCACTGGTCTAGGGTGCTCTGCATTTTAATTAAACTTTAAATGAAGCATCTTAAACATTTTAAAAAACTTATTGATGTTACACACAACAGTAGTTTAGTTATATATTATAGACTTATAGAAAGAGACCGTCTAAAAATGTTAAAATTTATTACTGGCACGCGAAACCTTAAATTAGAATGAATAAATGAAGACTCAGCATACCACTCCTGAAAGGTTGCTGACCTCTGCCTAAGAGGGATGGTGAGAACAGGGGGTTATTGTCATACTGGTTGAAATGTGTCTATACTTCATGCTTGAAATAGAGAACAAAGCTTTTAAAAATGAATTGCAGTGAAGGTATTATAGAACCCCTGTATCTTTAACATTAGACTGACCTGGCTTCAGGTTGACGTCTCCAGGCAAATTACTAACATGGAAAAACTTGGATATTAGGTAAGGACAAATGGCCCTTTTAGTTCTAGTTGCTTATTTGAAAATCAGGTGCAGAGGGATGCTGGATGACAACTACTGGGTACATGCACCTGTAAAAAAACATGCAAGTTATGCAGGAAAAAGAGAAACCAATCTATACAAAGCAAGAAGTACTCTCCTGAATGACATTTCATAAGAGATTTTGATCACCTCCCTAGACAGGATCCCTGTAAAAACCTTTGTGTGGTGATGCTTGCTATTGTAATAGATGGCTAATGTCTTTAAGAAAAGGCTCACTGATTACACCAGTTAGGACCCAACCCAAGAAGCCAGAATGCTGTGTCTCATGCTGCCCTACAAAATGGCATAAAGAGAAAGAATGCTTACTCTAGCTGATTTACTTTGACTTTTTCTCTACATAATTTTTAATAAGACCATATGAATCTTGAACTGTTTTCCCTCAAGGATGTACCTTAGTGATTCCATTTAAAAACAATCCCTTTGCCTCTTGTGAGTTTCAGTCAGGGAGAAACTGTACCTGTCCTGGAACACTTGGCTAAGGCATACCCAGTAAAAAGGGTCCTACAGACAGTGGTTACAATCATTAGGGAAATGGAAAAATCCCAGTAACCTCAAGGAGTGGCAGGAATAGAGGAGCAAGGGAGTAAGATATATTTCAAAATGTTGTGCACATAAATTACAGTGCAACTGAACAAGCTACATATAAAATAAATATATATTTTATTAATTTAAGAGATATCTGATGTCTAATACAAATACTTAATTAAAAGGATGACTTAAGGTAAAGAACTCCAAATAGGAAAACAAAACAAATGTGCAGCTGCTTTGATCTTGTCATAAACAGATGGTTAAGGGTTAATGTCTCTTTTACCTGTAAAGGGTTAAGAAGCTCAGTGAACCTGGCTGACACCTGACCAGAGGACCAATGGGAGGGACAAGATACTTTCAAATCTTGGTGGAGAGAAGTCTTTGTTTGTGCTCTTTGTTTTGTTCATTGTTCACTCTTAGGGCTAAGAGGGACCAGACGTACACTCAGCTTTTCTCCAATCTTTCTGAATCAGTCTCTCATGTTTCAAAATAGTAAGTAATAGCCAGGAAAGGTGGATTAGTGTTATATTTGTTTTCTTAACTTGTAAATGTGTCTTTTGCTGGAAGGATTTTTACCTCTGTTTGCTGTAACTTTGAATCTCAGGCTAAGGGCGGGGAGTGGGGGAGGTCCCTCTAGGCTATATGAATCTGAATACCCTGTAAAACATTTTCCATCCTGATTTTACAGAGATAATTTTTACTTTTTCTTTCTTTAATTAAAAGCTTTCTTTTTTAAGAACCTGATTGATTTTTTCCCTTGTTTTAAGACCCAAGGGGATTGGGACAGAACTCACCAGGGATTGGTGGGGGGAAAAGGAGGGGGGGAAGGTTAATTCCTCTTTGTTTTAAGATCCAAGGAGTTTGGATCAGTGTAGCCTCTCAGGGTAACCCAGGGAGGGGAAAGTCGGGGGGGGGGGAAGAGGAGGGGGAAGACTAATTTCTCCTTGTGTTCAGATCCAAGGGGTTTGGGTCTTGGGTTCCCCAGGGAAGGTTTTGGGGGAACAGGAAGTGTGCCAAACACTATATTTTTGGCTGGTGACAGCGTACCAAATTTAAGCTGGTAATTAAGCTTAAACGTGATCATGCAGGTCCCCACTTTTTGGACGTTAAAGTTCAAAGTGGGGAAAAAACCTTGACAGACCTTATAAATGGTATGCGTATTTACCGCATTATACAGTAAGGGACATCTTGTTGCATGAGATGAATATTAGAAATGTTTGGAAAACTGATTTCTTAGATTATGACTAATGTACTGCCCAGGACCCTTCTGAATGGTCTTTAGCATCATATTTACTTTTTTTTTTTTTTTAAGATCGGTCCCAGTAGCTTGAAATAACTTGAAATATACTGAGTACCTCTGAATATTCATCACATTAATTTTGCATGACTGTGCTCACCTAGATATTTTGGCAGTTTTCATTTTCAGGTAGCATATTTATAGTTGATGTCTGTGTTATAAATATGCAAGTAGCAAAAGGGGTGATGTATAGCAGGTTTTTACCAGATTATTTTGTATATTCCTTTGAAGTAGAGGATATACATTTAGAGTTTAGTTTCCTATCAAGGATAAAGAGAGATAAATACAGATACTTATTACTATGAAGTCTCTACAATCTTGACTTGTCTCGTTCAGAGACTCATATAGAACCTGCCAAATATGATGCTGCTTCCCAGCTGAGTTTTCATTTGAATAGCCTTGACGGGGTACAAGAAAGAAGCTGAGTATCTGTGGTTTCCAAGGACTTGCTGATTCCTGTGGATGAATGAAGATTTCAAATATGTAATAAGATAGATGGCCCAGAACATTTAATTTTAAACAACACTCAAATATCACAATTAAGAAGAAATATAGATAACTTCTGTCAATGCACAGATGTTCTTACAATGTTCTCCAGACTTAATTAAAAAAGTGAAAGTTTCATCTAATAATGAAAATTGAAAACCTAATAAAACCAGGATATATAAAGAATAAAGTCTGAAGAGTAATATATTCTCCACTCTATGTGACACTCAGGATGTTTTTGCTTTGACTTGCAGGTAGGCTGAAAATTAAGCTTCTGTCTTCTTTATTGAAAAATCCTGAGGAAAATTAGTTCTTTTTTACTTCACAGTTCTTTTCTGCTTCACACTTCTCAGACACGTGTGACTATTCACTTGGTTTGCTTATTAGTACATGGCAGCATGAATATATATATTTGGCATAAGCCACTGACAAAGTTCAGAGATCCTCCTATGTGATACTTTCTGCTAGTCATTCATTATGCTTTCCATGTCACTATTCCAAATTTTTTATTTTAGCTGAGAGGGTAATTTATTTACCTTGAGCCTTGCCTTTAGTCCAGTACTGAAGTCTTTACTCAAGCAAAATTCCTACAAAGCCTGCAGAGTTGATTTATGCCAGCAGTGAACTGTGCCCAATGAGTTTCACCTGAATAAGAATATCACAGTTTGAACACGATTGTTATGTTGTTGTTTGACTATTCTATTTTACTTTATGGTAAAATTGAACAAACTATTTAAAAACATGGATTTTGCCTATTTGAGGCTTAACATCTGTAATCGCTTATTGATACGAAACTTCTTAGCATATGCTGCAAGCTGACCATTGTGATATCTGTAGCTGCCTGCCTAGGCTATCTCTATAAATGCCTATATTTAAAATGAATATGTTTATGTCTCTCTGAAATAGTCAATAGTTGTAGTAAAAATCTAAACAATGGAGGGTGCCTATCCAAATCTATAAGTGCCTAGCTGAAAGAATAAAAAAAATTGAATTTATTATATATCTGTCTTAATTATTTAAAAAATATGTGATAACACTACTAATGTAGTCAAATATATAATCTATTCTTTTCTAAGACTAAAAGTTTCTACTGTGAGAAACACATCCTATAATAAGACTAGATTATGGAAATAAAAACTAACATCATATACATTGTGGGGGAAAAATTATAAATTACTATGTCTTGATTAGTTAAGTCAGAACCAAATATGGGCATAGGAAGTGTGTTGGGAATGTCATAAAGTGCTATGACATGGACAATCCCAGCAGTCACAGGGAATCTATATATCAAACAGAGCTCCACCACACTGGTGTCAATTTGCAGAAATTTGGTTGGCAGCTGGAACTGGTCAAAAATTCCAAACACTTTGATCAAAATATTTATTAAAATACATTTTTTTCAATGAAAAAGAAATCAAAATCAGAAAATTTTGACCAGCTTTCAATAGCCAATGTGTTGGGCAGGTAATGATAGGAAGGAAACATTTTATGGAGGTCTGTTCCAGGTACTTGTGAATGACCAGTCCATTGAGACAGTGCCTCTGTGTGGAATGGAAAGTTCCTGTGTGATGGCTTTTATCTAGAGGCTGGAAGGTGCAAATACATGCAAGTGTAGTTACATAGGCTTGAATTTTCTTCCTGCCTATAACTGCAACTTTTGATAGCTGCAAAATTGCAGGAACAGTTATTTGTGGGCTCAGTTTAGATGACATGTACATTTTATGTACCTGATAGTGCAAGCAAATAAAATATTAGGACAGTCAAATGACACTAACAGCAAATACAAATAATTACACCCATTCTTTGGAGTTTAAAAATAAATAAATAAAATCTTAGCCTATGAAAACCCCATAGAATATTTCCTGTTTCTTGAAGTAAAGGACAGAAACGTATAGTAACAATAAAGCTCAAACATCCCCAAGTGGCTCACATACTCTGGCAGTTACCATTAGTAGACCCGCATACTCCACAAATGGAAATGATGAAATATTGTTGGTAAAAGGTAGGGAAAGCTTCCCTAGGTAAGAATTTGGCTCAAGTATTGCTAACCTAGGTATATGTAGAAGTCTGAGCTTAGATCATCTATCTTAAATATGTAGCTTGCTTATTGTGTCTATTCTGCTGCAGTCTGATGTCATTCCTGGACTCACGAATCCTGAAATTGTTACATACACACAAAAATCATTCCTATAACTTCTTTTTCATTAAGCTCTCCAGGAGCTTTACAAACATTACTTGTAGGTCAGTAGTGGAACTCTGTCCCTGACAACTGTAAAAAGAAGAAGTTAAGGAAAGAATTGGTTCTGTAGCTAATCCTGAATCACCTCTATGTATGGAAGCCCCATTGAAAGTAATGCAAATCTGTACTTTAGATTGGGTACGTCTACAGCCCTGGTCAACAGTCAACAGTCTCGGCTCTAAAAATAGCTGTATAGACAGCTCTTTGAAATTGTAGCTTGAGTTTTGTAGCCTGGGGGTAAGGGATTGCTATACAGCCATTTTTAGAGAGCTGGCATGAGCCCTGCTATCCCAAATCTGTTGACCTGGGTGGTAAGGCTCACTCCAAAGTGTCCTGTAGACAAACCCATTATGGCCCCAATTCTGTAGAGTTCTTAAGCATGTGCTTAACTTTAAGGATATGCTGAAGTCCCATTGATGACAATGGCTTTAGAAACTTTTATCTTACTTACATTAGTTCCTCCTATGCCACT